>NC_090064.1:6795081-6846677 GCF_038355195.1 Osmerus mordax
TATCTCACAGACAGAGAGTCTCAATCCACCTGGCTATTCATTAACTATCACATGCTCTTATAATATGGATACCGGGTGATGTGAAAGCTGGAAGGAAGGGATGGAGTTATTGAAAAGGAAGGACTCGTTGAAGAGAAGTCGTATTTGGGGCAATGAGGAAACTGGTGTGTTCACCAGAGGCTGAACAGACAAGACGGTATCTTATCGAGGGCTCTGATAAAGGGACAGTGATTACTGTCCTGCCCTGATAGCCTTGCAGGTCAGCCATGTTGTGGAAATGTAATAACGCCATGTGACAGTTTGAACTGATGGCTGTGGTGTGTGTGTGTGTGTGTGGGTGTGTGTGTGTGTGTGTGTGGACATCCCCTGTCATTACTCACCATAATGGGATCATTAATATTTTAGGTTAGTGAGGAGAACCTTTCAGAATGGAGTGCACGTCCTTCAGAACTCTCCTCCCACAAACACAAACACACACCCTCTCACACACACACATACACACTCTCTCTCTCACACACACACACACATCTGGAGATTCAACAGTAAATATTGGGGTTTGTCTTATTATTACGCAGCTCAGTGTGTGAGGATCTCGGTCCTCTCTCTCTCTCTCTCTCTCTCTCTCTCTCTCTCTCTCTCACCCACCATGACCCTGTGTGTGTGTGGCCCCTGACAGGCCTACCTAGGATGTTGGTGACCAGGAGCTACTTTGGCGTTCCCAGTCCTACCGGGGGCCCGCCCCTCAACATCCAGACCGGTGACATCATCGAGCTGCTCTGCGCGGACCTTCACTGTTCCTGGTGGCAGGTGGGGAGAAACACATCACCCTGTCTCTCTAGCTCTCCATTCCTCTCTCTCTCCGGCTCACCACCATCCCTTCTGTCTCTCCATCCTCCCCTCCCTCGGCCCCTCCATCCTCCTGTCTCTCCATCCCTCCATCCGCCTAGCCCTCCCTCCATCCCGGCCTGTGGTTCATCTAACCTGTTTTTCTCCAGCCGTGACTAGGATGTTTACCGCCGTGTCGTCATCCAGCCCGGTGCGTTCGTACTCGTTCGTTGTCCTCGCCACCCTCGCCGCCCCCCCCTGGTCACGCGCCGACGAGCGTGACGGCTCACTGGGAGATGACTCATCCGCGCTTAGTGAGGTGTTGATATACGCTGCGAGTGTCGGAGTGAGCCTTTTTCGTGTCGACGGGACATTCGCCGAGGTCAAAGCTCGCACACACACACACACAGGAACACACACCGAAACACACGCACACAATGTCATGTAGCCATACGCTCGTTCTGTCGACTCATGCTACAGCCTAGCCTGCAAGAACAACACCAGATCAGGAGAAGCACACTGGGGAAGTGGGGAGGTTAGGTGTGTGTGTGTGTGCTGTGTGTGTGTGTATGAGCCGTGTGTGTGTGTGCGTATGAGCCGTGTGTGTGTATGAGCCGTGTGTGTGTGCTGCGTGTGTGTGTGTATGAGCCATGTGTGTGTGTGTGACACCCTCCTGCCCTCTGTTTATTGACTTTGGTTGGAGACATCAACAGCCGGGCTGTCTGTGCTGCTTGGCCTGACTAAGAGACTAGCTTTCCACTCCCTCCCTCTGTCTCTCTCTCTCTTTTCATCTCTCTATCTCTCCCCCTCATTCCCTCCCTCCCACTCGCTCTCTCTTTCAATCCCCTTCTCTTTCATTACCGTCCAGCTCCCTATTCCTCCCTTGCACAGCCTCTTCCTGTTTCTCTCTCTGTTTTCCCCCCTGCATCTCTATTTCTCTCGCTCTCTCCCTCCCTCGGTCTTTCATTGATCTATTCCTCCATCTATCCTCCTTCCTTTTGAGGTCTGTTCTGCCTTTTCTCCCTCCCTCTCCCTCCGGCATGCCTGTCTGTGTGTGTTTGGCCGTGTGTTGGCCGCCGTGTGTGTGTGTGTGTGTGCGCACTTTTTGGCCGCTGTGTGCGTGTGTGCAGTGCCAGCGGCCGCGTATGTGTGGCTGCGCCTGTTGGCAGGCGTGTGTGTGCGTGTGTTTGGTCAGGCGAGAGTTCAGACCTAGACCCTCAGGGAGTCAAAGACATTTGGTGTGACTTGACAGCCTTTTGTGTCCTGGCGACAGGTCCCTGGCACCTCGAGGCAGGGCACAGCACAAGCATGCTAATTTACATCTATCCACCAACCCCCCGTTTAATACAGCATGCGTGCGTATTAATTGATGTGTTAATTGCATCGGGCACTCTACTACCCATATCTATTAGGTTCGCCCCCTCCCTGAACTGTTGCCGGTGTAAACAGAACAGCGGAACAATTGATATCCATCACCGTGGTGACCAACAGGACATGATTCCAGTTGCGGCTTCCCAGACAAATATAAGTGATCAACCTTGTTAGATTTCCGCATGTGGCTTCCATCTGTGTGTGCTGTAGCAGAGTCACGGTTCCCTGTCATTATCATCGGCCTATTAAACCCAGAGATATGGAGCGCGTTCCAGCAACACTAATAAAATGGCATTATGTACGTATGACAGACTGTTGAGAATGACCCGACGCTGTCAGAAGGACCGGCGACATGGGCGTTCCACGCAAAGAACGAGCAATTTCTGCTTGTTTACCCGTGAACGCGCGACTGTAATACCAGTCAAATACAATCACAAATCCTCAAGACCTGTATGTATTGCAATGAAACAACGTCATTTTAACGCACAATGTTTTATTACGACTAAACT
The DNA here is from genome assembly GCF_038355195.1 of Osmerus mordax. Taxonomy (NCBI): domain Eukaryota; kingdom Metazoa; phylum Chordata; class Actinopteri; order Osmeriformes; family Osmeridae; genus Osmerus; species Osmerus mordax. The sequence goes on from NC_090064.1 coordinate 6,797,787, forward strand.
GCTTTTTATAATTGACACAATGTTGGTCTCGTCATACCATGCAGTACCCCGTTGGCGATATATATTATTATAACAGCTTGTTATAATAATATTACCCCTCCAGAGTCAAAGACGACCATGGAAGTGCTCTGGTCTCACTGTGGTCCATATAGAGGGTTAAGTCTAGTCGTGAGCTCTGTAGAGTTATTATCATTAGGGAATGGAACAGCCCTCTTGGCTGTGATTATCTCAACAATAATTAACCGGGGCTGTAAATTTGTACTGCTCTGCGTTGAGAGCTAATTGTTCTTGAATTATGGAGACGCAGTCGGCCAGCCGAACGTAACGCAATTATCTCTGTGGTGGTTCCAGGGCAGGATCCTGACGACGAAGGAGGTCGGCTTCTTTCCCAGTGACGCCGTCAAGCCCTGTCCGTGTGTAAGCCTCCACCTCGTCCTCCTCCACCTCCTCCACCTCCTCCTCCACCTCCACCTCCTTCTCCTCCTCCTCCACCTCCTCCACCTCCTCCACCTCCTCCACCTCCACCTCCTCCACCTCCTTCTCCTCCTCCTCCACCTCCTCCTCCTCCTCCTTCACCTCCTTCTCCTCCTCCTCCTCAACCTCCTTCTCCTCCTCCTCCTCCACCTCCTCCTCCTCCACTGCTTCCCCCTCCTATCTTCTTCCTCCTATTCCTATTTTTTCTCCTCCTCCTCCTTCTCCACTGCTTTCCCCTCCCCCTCCTATCTTCTTTCTCCTCCTATTCCTCCTCCTTTTTTCTCCTCCTCCTCCTCTTCCTCTCCTCCAGGAGGGCTCAGGTACACATCTACGTAGGGAGGGAGAAACTTGAGGATGGTTGAGACTGCTGTTTTCCCTTTTGTGTGTGTGTGTGTGTGTGTGTGTGTGGGGGAGGGGGTAAAGGTTCCTGGGAGACATCATCTAGGTAAAGATAACCAGGACATGACCTAAGCACCCGGTGGAGACGAGAGCGTTTTAGCACACCAGGGGGTCGGCTCCACATACAGCGTAGAGAAATAGAAGAAGCCAACGTTTGCCCCGAGGAAAGGATGTATCGAGCTGCCGCAGACACGAGGTTCAGTTTGGACTCTGGTCTGAGAGGGCCGCTCATCTGAGTTTCTGTTTGATCTCTCCTCTCCAGGTGCCAAAACCTGTGGATTACTCCACACAAACATGGTATGTTCCTTGAATTCTGCCTCAAATAACAACCGTTTTGGTCGAAAGTCAGCTAGCTCCCCACGTCAGATGGGGTCGCTTTTCCTCTGAGGTTAAGTCTCTCGAACTGTCAGCTTCCTGTTGGTCTGCTGGTGTTCTCCGTCTGGGAGGAAAGCTGTTGTGCTGTGCCACAGCAGGACTCCAGAACACGACAGACCCACACGAGCAATCGGGCTTCCCTTCGGCTGTTCCACAGCGACACTATCTCAGCTGCCATACTAGCCAACATATTGCTGCTACAGATTTGTATTGGAACGTGTGTGTGTGTGCGTGTAATTTCTGTCTCAATGGTGTGTGTGTAATTGGTGGGTGTAACACTGATGTATATAACTGTTGTGTTTGTAACGGTGTTTGTAACTGTGTGTGTAGAACTGATGTGTGTGTGTGTGTGTGTATTTAACCGTGTGTGTATATAACCATGTGTGTACATAACATGTGTGTATATAACCGTGTGTGTGTATATAACCATGTGTATGTATAACCATGTGTGTATATAACCATGTGTGTATATAACCATGTGTGTATATAACCATGTGTGTATATAACCGTGTGTGTGTATATAACCATGTGTGTATATAACCATGTGTGTGTATATAGCCGTGTGTGTGTATATAACCGCGTGTGTGTATATAGCAGCGTGTGTGTATATAACCATGTGTGTATATAACCATGTGTGTATATAACCGTGTGTGTGTGTATATAACCGCGTGTGTGTATATAACCGCGTGTGTGTATATAACCATGTGTGTGTATATAGCTGTGTGTGTGTATATATGTAACATAACGTGTCTGATATGTTTCAGGTTCGCCGGGTCGATGGAGAGGCTCCAGGCAGAGGCGGAACTAATCAACCGAGGGAACAGCACCTTCCTGGTCCGCCATCGCAGCCGAGAGTTCACCGAGTACGCCATCAGCATCAAGTACGTCTGTGTGTGTGTGTGTGTTGAAGTTTCATCCGACGCTATGTACAGGGAGGATTCGAACCAGCGGTCTTTTGATCTACAGTCAACTGCTCTATCCCAGTTGTACCATTATAGCATGGGGGTTTGTTATTCTGTGTGTAGTGAGCGCATAGCTGTGTGTGTTCGTGTCGGCACAAGCGCGTTTGTTTATCCGTGAAAAAAAAACACATAAAAAAAACTCAAACACACAAGCACATTTTTACGATCGTGGCGTTCCTGACGATAAGATCCCGCCCAGATGTGACCCAACCCAGGAGTGCAACAACACCGTGCTCGAAAAGCTGCGCCAGGCCCACCGCCAAACAAGCGCCCCTCCTCTTGACACGCTGCGCTCAGGAGCATTCCCTGCCCTTATCAGGGCTGGCTGTGTGCTCTCACTCCAGAAGGATCCCTGAGTTTACAGACACGTTAGGGCAGGCCAATCAGAGGCAGCTGCTCCCAGCCAGGTCGGGGTTGCGACACTCCAGAAGGAGTGAGCGAGAAGGAGAGGGAGAGAGAGAGGAGAGAGAGACAAGGAGAAAGGGAGAGGAAGGAGAAGGAGAGGGGGGCGAGGGGAGGGAGGAGGAGAAAGGAGGAGAGAGAGAGGAGAGAGAGAGACAAGGAGAAAGGAAGAGGAAGGAGAAGGAGAGGGGGGCTAGGGGAGAGAGGAGGAGAGAGAGAAGGAGATCACACATCCGGGGGAAGAAACACTTGAGTAGTTGAAGCTATGAGAACATTTAAAATACCCCGGCCACCTCTTAATCTCCTTCACAATGCCATGCCAGTTACACTCCGATCAGTTTAAACCCCCCCCTCCACACACACACACACACACACACACACACACACACACAGGATAATACATTCTCTATTTCAAGTGTTTGAAATGAGCCACTACAAATGTATCATCACCCTCCACACCCAGATGGTGTTGAACTCCAAATCCCAGAAGCCCCTGTCTGTCCATATCAAGCCCTAACACTGGGAATTATCAACTGGCCTGTCTGGGGGTTGTAGTTCCACGAGGGGCCAGGGCGCGTTATGACAGGGATTAGGATGCGTAGCTGGGGGTGGTGGGGAGGGTGTTGTGACAGGGCAGTAATGACTCCACGCTGTCCGCCTGAGGATGCTGTGACCGGAGAGTGACCGGACGGCGTTCGGGAACCGACCCGTCGCGTTGAGCTTCGAAACGCTGCTCCCCTCGTCCGCTCTGTGAGCAGCTGCCGCCACAGAGACCAGTCTGCTAAGCCACTTAACCAAGCGTCTGGTCCTCAGGTTCAACAACGACGTGAAGCACATCAAGATCCTGGCCAAAGATGGCTGCTTCCACATCGCTGAGAACAAGAGGTTCAGAAGCCTCCTGGTGAGTCCGCTTCCTGTTCCGCCTCAGCGCACCTCACAGCCAATCACGCTGTGTCGTTACTGGCATATGGTGTCAAATCCCAACTGCAGAATTAGCCTTGGGTTAAAAATAGTTTTGATTAGGGATGATTTACAGTACCAGGCTTGGTCTTTCATATACATATAAATGCATATTTTTGTTCTTAGTTGTCAACGTTGGACTTTTGTTTTATGAAAGCCTTTGTCGCTACACTAGTTTTCTTTGCGTGAGCTACACTGAATGCCAATTAAAACTTCTGTTGTTCCAGTATTACAGCAATTCTCTGTATAGCTACTTGGCTGACCAAGAGTGTGTTTGTAAATGTGTGTGTGTGTGTCCAGGAGCTGATAGAGTATTACAAGCACCACTCCCTGAGGGAAGGTTTCAGGAGTCTGGACACAACCCTGCAGTTCCCCTACAGAGACCCTGAGAACACTGCCACGCTGCGCACCAACCGTCCCGGAGGGAGCAGTAGGTTCACCTCCTCTCCTCCTTTCTCCTCTCCTCTTTCCTGTCCTCTCCTCTTCTGTCCTCTTCTCTTTACTCCTCCTCTTTCCTCCCCTCTCCTCCCCTCTCCTCTCCTTTTCTCTCCTCTGCTCTCCTACAGTGTGATTGTGTGATGGTACATGACTGATCCCAGTGGTACTCCTGATTGCCTGGTGTTTCCGGAAGGTTCTGAGAATGTTGAAACAGCGTGAGGCGTCTCCAGGCTCAGCCGCGCCGACGAGCCGCGGCAGAGTGCCGCCGGTGACGCCCGATGTCACCAGCGATTGGTCGACACTGTCGTCGCGGTAATTAATGAACTCGAGCGTCGTCGTGGGACCCGGCCCGGTGGGCGCCTCCAGTTTACGACGGCATCGCAGCCAGCTTCGAAATGAGATTCCGTTAGATTCTGTTCCGTATGTCACCGGGCGAACGGCACAAGACAGCCGCCTCCCAGTCAGCTGAAGGTCGCGTTGCAAGTGAAGAACGCGGGCGGATTGCTAAAGTAGAGAGACCTGTCAGTCAAAACCCCGTCTCCCTGTTTACCCAAATACACAAACAAACAGAAAGGAGGAAGAGACGGAAGGAAACAGGAAATGGAGCGAGAGAGAGAGATAGAGAGAGAGAGTAGAGAGAGAGTGAAGAACGGGAAGGAAGTTTGTGGGCATTTCGGGTTTGTTTATCCTTCTGTCTGGTAGAATCCTGCTCTGCTTGTTGGGTTGTCTGTCACGCGCTCTTGGCTGAAACGCCATCTCCTGATCAGTAGCCCTCGTGCTGTACTGTAGCAGGGCATCCAGGGACCCGAGGAATACGAGGGCAGCCAATGGCATTTCTCGCTGCCCTCGGATGATCTGTAGAGAAAACAGTGACAGTATGGACTCCACATACACTGGGTCCGCCACGAAAAGAATCCAGAATCTCTTAAGAATCATCAACCAGTTCGTATTCATCGGGCCACTCTATTTCGTCGCTTCGTACACAATAGTTGACCTGTCATTCATTCAGCAGATGCTGATGTCCGAAGCGACGTAGAAATAGTGGCCGTAGAAAGCACAGCGGGACATCAAGGATCAGAGGTGCGGGGTTCCAACAGTGTTTCGGTGGAGTCAAGGAACCGAAAGGGAGGGTGTGTGTGTGTGTGTGTGTCTCAGGAGAGTCGGCCTATGCGTGTGTGCGTGTGTGTCTCAGGAGAGTCGGCCTATGCGTGTGTGTGTGCGTGTGTGTGTGTCTCAGGAGAGTCGGCCTATGCGTGTGTGTGTGCGTGTGTGTGTGTCTCAGGAGAGTCGGCCTATGCGTGTGTGCGTGTGTGTCTCAGGAGAGTCGGCCTATGCGTGTGTGCGTGTGTGTCTCAGGAGAGTCGGCCTATGCGTGTGTGTGTGCGTGTGTGTCTCAGGAGAGTCGGCCTATGCATGTGCGTGTGTGTGTGTGCGTGTCTCAGGAGAGTCGGCCTATGCGTGTGTGTGTGTGTGTGTACAGATGTGAATGTAACACAGCGCGTAATTCCCCTTAGTGAAACATGGCTTCAGCACATGCAGCTGAACAATATTGGGAATGCAAACAGTGAGGCGAACTTTCCCCAACCTGCCAGATCAAGACACAATGCAGACACGCCCGGCGGTAAACACCGACACAGAACACAAGACTGCTGGCAACTGGCACTTCAAGTGGCTGTCAGCCTGCGTTTGACTCACGGGGTCTTATTGTAGCAGCTGTGAGTGTGGTGGGTTGTGTGCGGGTATGTGTGTGTGTGTGGCTCTACCTCCACAGCCAGTAGGTAGAGCGGGTCGTCCCAGCGGACTCCCAGGTGCATGGGGATTTAACGCACACGCACACACACACACACTGAGAGACACAGACACACACTAAGACACGGACGCCCCCCCCGACACATGCAGACGCATGCATAAATACAAACAGACACGCACACATAGATACACACACACCCAGACACACAAACAGGCACACACACACACACATGCCAGCTTCTTTCTCCCTTCTGCCTGTGTCCTGTTTTCCTATCAAGCTGCAGCTGCTATCAGTTTATTTTGCCAGTTGGACGTTTTGAGTTTGGATTGAAGAAAACAAACATGCTTTTTCCCCTTTTTGCTCTCCCTGTCTCACCCCTCTCTCTCTCTCTCTCTCTCTCTCGCTCTCACCCCTCTCTCCCTCTCTCTCTCTCTCTCTCTCTCTCTATCTCTCTATCTCGCCCTCCCCCCCTCTCTCACCCCCCCCCCCCCCCCCCCAGCCCCTGTTCTCTGCGGTCTCTCAATTGTATCTCCCGCCGGCTACAGTTTTGTGCCCCCCTCCTCCGCTCCCTTCTGGTCAGGTACAGGTATCGCTTCTTTCCTCCTCCTCCTTTCCCCTCTTTCATTTTCAGACGCTGCTCAGCATGCCGAGCCCCCCCCCCCTCGTTCCATCCGCTTCCCGGTCTGATCTCTGCTTGTCTCTCCTGCAGCCTCTCATGTCACCGCCCATCTTTCTACATCTGTGTGTGTGTGTGTGTGTGTATCTCTGGTGTGGGGTGTATGTCAACGCATGTGTGTGTGTGTGTGTACGTGTACCTCTGTGTGCTGGTTTCGCGTCGATGCATGCACGTGTGTGTATCTGTCGGGTGTGTGTGTGTGTGTGGGTCTCATCTGTGTCTATGCATGCGTGTGTGTATTTTGGTGCAGACCGGAGCGCCCTCCAAAAATATGCTTTAACTCCTCGAAAAGAGAGAAATAATAAACAATAAAAGATCTCTGTAGGCAGTCAACAGACATCCCCACTGAAGCGTAAACAGAGAGGTAGGCATCAGATATGACACGGCACCAGAGCAGAGCGATCCTGAGGCGGTGTTCTCCCCCTCACCTGATCTGATGTCTAATTAATCCAGTCATAGGAGTGGGGATTACGCTGTTGACACTTGGTAAGCCGTAATCCTAACAGGCACGTCATTTGGGCTGGATGTGCCAGAGCTTTCGCTCAGATCAGTTATTGAAACGGGGTGTGTTAGGGTTGGTGTGTGTGAGGGGGGGGGGGGGGGTGACCCTGTTTGGCGGAGGTGAACATGAGGGTAGCTAACCTCCTTCCCCCTCTCTCACGGTGTCTGTGTGGGTTGTGTGTGTGTTTGTGTTTAATTGTGTGTTGCTCTGTTTTTCTATTGTCAGAGAGTTTTTTTTAATTATATTTGGCCTATTTATGAATACTTATTTATCTCTTTCTCTCTCTCCTCCTCTACTTCCTCTTCTCTCTTCTCTCTCCCTTTCTCTCCCCTCTCTCTTTCCTATATCTCTCTCCTTTCTCTCAACCCCTCTCTCTCCTCTCCCTCTTTCTCTCTCCCTCTCTCTATCTCCTCTCTCTCTCTCTCTCTCTCTCTCTCTCTCTCTCCCTCTCTCTATCTCCCCCCCCCCCTCTCTCTCTCTCTCTCTCCCTCTCTCTCTCTCCTCCAGTGTTTACTCCCAAGGTGATGGGCGTGGCGATAGCCCGCTATGACTTCAGCTCCCGGGACACGAGGGAGCTGTCCCTCCAGGAGGGAGACGTGGTGAAGATCTACACCAGGTCGGGAGCCAACGGCTGGTGGAGGGGCGAGGTCAACGGCAGGGTGAGTGGCCCTCTCGGCTTTCAATCAGCCACACCGTCCAATCATATCTGCACATTGTGTAGAGGGAGGGAGAGCCCTCGTCTGATTGGAGCTAGTAGCTAGTAGCGTGTGCTAGGAGCTACAAGCTAGTCAAGTGGCAGAAGCATTTTCCCTCTTTAAAGCAAGGACGGAGGGCCACGGGGTTTGAAGCCAGAGGAGTGAGTCTCCTGCAGATGTGGTTGTCATGGTGAAGGGGGGGATCCTACAGAGATGTTTTGGGTTCGGCGTCCAGTCCGACCTTGCTCCAGGAAGCCTGCTGTGCCCACCTGATGCAAGCATGTGTAACAAGACTCACACACACACACACACACTGAACACACACACACACACACACTGAACACACACACACTGAACACACACTGAACACACTGAACACACACACACTATCTCTCTACAGTCTCTCGTCGTTCACTCTGTTCCTTCTCCTCTCCTCAGGTCGGGTGGTTCCCTTCTACGTACGTGGAGGAAGGAGATGAGTGAGGAGAGAGGGGAGAGCGAGTGTGAGAACGACAGTAGGAAAGACAGACCGGGGAGTGTTTTCTGGTCTCGACGAGTCGGGACCCATCGAGCCGTTCTGCTCCGCTCGCGCCGAAGCCTCCAGCTAGCCTCTCTCTGCCCTCCCAGAAGCCTTTCGTGGGGGGAGGGCCGTGCCCGCCGGCGCAGGGCCTCCGCTCTGATTGGCCGGCGACTCCCTGCTTAGCCGCGCCCGCCCCGCACGTCTGCCCCGACGCTTTCACCGACCAGCAGCTTGCCTGTCAGCAGGAGGAGGGCCCTCGCGCCAGAAACGACCCCTCTCTCCCTCCCTCCATCCCAGCACCACCACCCCACCCCCCCTACTCTCTCTGCCAGCCGTCGCTGCTCCTTCGCTGGGAAACATTCAAACGCTACCCCTCCATTCATCCGTCCGTCCATCCATCCGTCCCCCGGGCCCCGGACCGCTCAGGCCGTCTCGGAAGAGAGGAGGGAGGGGGAGAGAGGGATGAGGAGGAGGGAGGAGGAGGGTTCCCCCCCCCCCCCCTTCCCGCAGGATTTGGTGTGTGTCGACCTAGTCTGTGTGTCTGTTCCACGTACCTGGCTGGTTATTGATGAGTCGATGCCCCCCATTCGGACACGCGCGCATACACACACACACACAGGTGGGATCTGTGAACGCTGTCACATAAAACATCCTGTTCACCTTCAGGATTAAAATCACTACCCTACACACACACACTCTCACACACACAAGAGTGGAGGGAAGGTCTGTGGTATGTCATCGTTGATATACCCCCACCCCCACATCTTTTATCTCCCACCTCTCGTGGCTGTGTGGTCTTTGCTGTTAGCTGTGTTGTCTTACCCCCCCCCCTCCCCTCCCCTCCCCTCCACCCCCCCCCCCCCCCCTGTACTCTGTACCTGGCCGGCCTGTCACTGTGTGTGGGTCTGATTGGGCTTTTTCCCGTCGTCTTGACGAGGCGGAGCAGGGGAAAGCTCCTCTCCGCCTCTCGTCTCACAAACGAGCAGAGGAGCAGAGCCCTGGCGAGGGGAGCGTCTGACAGGCGGGTAAACACGGCGCCTGTGTTCCCTCCGGCTCCCGGCACGGAGCCCCGCGCTCCTCGCGCCGTCTCTCCTTTCTCGTCTCTCCTTTCTCTACCTCTTTTTCTCTCCCGTTGTCGCCCCTCCTTTCGGCTGCTCTCCCGTCGTCGTCTCTCTGCACGAGGGGTTTGCTTTCTCGCCAGTGTCTTCTCTTCCCCCCCCCCCCTCCTCCAGCCCTCCTTCCTTCCCTCCCTCCCTCCCTCCCTCCCTCCCTCTTTGTCTCCCTGCATCCTTCCCTTCCTGCATCCTCCCTCCCTCCCTACCTCTCTACCTCCCTCCATCTCTACCTCTCTACCTCCCTCCCTCCTCACCTTCAGCAGATGTTCCGGTGCCTCCCTCCTCCAGTACAGAAAGGAGGTTCACCCACATCAGAGAGAATAATGACTGGAAGAGTGCAGCTTTTGTGTTCCAGTCAGCCCACTGATGGGCCACACTGTCCCCCCGCCCGCCCAGGCGACACCCCCCCCCCCCCCCCCCCTCCACGCCCCATCCTCCACCCTCCGTCCTATCTAGTGTCGTTTGCACCCCTTGGCACATTATGAAACAAGGACTCTACTAATACACAGTCAGATCGATTGTGTGTGTGTGTGTGGAGGCTGAATATCTCTAGTGTTCTCCTTAATGACTCCGAGAGACAGACTGGCAGCGGGGCAACCTTTGAGAGTGTGAATAAGGTGTTATTTTCCCTCCTCTTACCCACTCGCGCGCGCACACAGGCACACACGCACATGTTGTTCTGCAAGTGGTGCAAATGGGTCTATACACAGACACACACACACACGCCGGCACATTCTATGTCAGTTTCTCCGAAAACTGTCCTGTGGTCAGTTGTAACAGTCCAACATGTTGACAAACTATGATGTCTGTATTGTATTGAAGGTTGTGTTGTGGAGCAGTCCAGTGTTGTGAAAGGGTTCAACATTTCTCACACCCCCACATCCCCTCCCACGGTTTTCCATTGACTTGTGTTTCGATGCAGCTGGTTATTGTGTCAAAGATGTTGTGAATCTGTTTATGAAATACAGAATCTCTGTTTGCCTTAGGAGAGAAAAAAATTGAAAGAACTCGAGTAGGATGATTTCAATGAAACGTTCTTGTCACGTACTCATCCGAACTGTTTTATTTAAATCCATGATGACGTGTATTGTTCTTACAGAAAGCCTGAGAGAGAAAGCTCGAAAGTATCAATGTATTTGTTATTTGTGACATTTTGTGCAGATCATATGGATTATGTCTTCATCTGGTGAAACGTGTACAATATCTACATTCTATAAAATATATTTTTTATATTTGGGATGATGCTGGTGAAATGTGCTGTGATGACCGAACCGCATTGGAGTCTCTTAAAAAACGGTCAAATGGGACGTGCAGTACACCGTATTGGACACTAGATGGCAGCAGCATGAACACATCTGCCCCCTCTCTTCCTCGTCTCCGGTAGATCCATGACATCATCGGATAATGGGCCTGGGTCAGGGTTGATTCCGTACCTTAGTCGTTTACCCGTCTGTCCCTGCGATGTAGCGGTAGCTACCTACAGATCGACCCAGGAGACCACAGCCCCCTATTCACACTCTCATGACGAACGACCTCGTCCGACGTGTGTGCCCCTCCCCCCCCGAAAAAACATTGCCTCCCTGCATCTCAGTCACTGATTCATACTCCTGTCGTCACCTGCAGTCCTGGCCGTGAGGAAAACCTACTTTTTTTGAACGCTGATAATTATCAGAGCCACCGAGCAGATTATCTGGTTGTGGGAGGTGTTAATCCAGTCGTGCGCTCAGCTCTCTCTGTCGGCCCTGATAACCCCGCTCCCCGTCTCCCTCTCCTCTGGGGGGCGAAGCCTGGCGGAGGGTGATTTACTGCTCCCGGCCTGCTGCTCCTGTGTGTGTTCCTGGATTTCAGGAGCGGAGATCCAGAAGAAGTCTCAAGGGTATCGGTGATCTAATCAAGAAAGCATCTCCTCACCTCGCAGACCCGGCACATTCATCTCTCTGTACGTTTCACTCCCCTCCCTCCCTCACTCCCTCCCTCCCTCACTCCCTCCCCCCCTCCCTCCTCCCTCCCTCCCTCTCTCTCTCTCTCTCTCTCTCTCTCACTCCCTCCCTCCCCCCTTCCTCTCTCCCTTCCTCCCTCCCCTCTCCCTTTGTCCCAACGTCTCTCCCTACCCCCTCCTCCTTCCCCTCTCTCCTCTCCTTCATCCGCTGTTTTCTCTCCCCCTGAGAGTACCTTGCTGTCATTAGACCATGGGGGGGATTACAGATTGCTCTGACAAGCGCATCTGACCCCGCATCCTCTCCCGATCCAGACGTCAGATGGCTCTGCTGCAGCGCCCCATCTCTGTTTGCCACACTGACTCCACTACTATCCCAGTCCACTCCCGGCCATAGTCCCGGTCCTAGTCCACGACTATCCTAGTCCAGTCCCAGCCAGGCCCGTGTTGCGTCTGCGTGTATCTGGAGATGATCCGAGGTGTGTGTCCCGACGCGTGGACGTGGCCCTCCTGGAGAAAGCCAAAGACGTCACACAGGAAGCGAGGAGATCGCTCTGTTCTCCTCCTGGCCATTACAATCCTCCTCCTGTTGCTGTATCATACTGTTCAATATGTAAATAGCACACAATAAAAAAAAAATATATTGCCTCTTTATTCCGATTCGAGGGTCCGTGTTGTTTTTCTTCTTTCTTCTTCTTCTTCCCCCACGCCAGTTTTGCAGATTTCCTGAGCTGCCGTCGGTCTCATGAGCTGCTCTTTTGATCGTGGCCAAAGCAAGCTGCGGGGTTTCGTTGAGAGAGCTCGCTCTCTCTCCTCAAAAGATTTTACAGTCATGAGAGCGACCGGAGAGGCTTGTTTCGTAAAAGGCCTAATTGTGTAATTGGTGCAGATGCAAATGTGCTGAATGGACAGTCTCAGTGGGAGTGGAGACACAGGAGAGAGAGAGAGAGAGAGAGAGAGAGAGAGAGAGAGAGAGAGAGAGAGAGAGAGGAGGAGAGCAGTGAGGATGTTTTGTTGTTGGTAAGGGTGAGGGTGTTTGCTTACAGATGAGAATATGGGCTTAATCATAATGTGTGAAGGAGGTATCTTTGTGACTGGGAACAATTACCTCCACACCCTCCTCCAGTAGGAAGTTCCTGCTTTATAATTGTGTGTGTTTATTTAGTTTGAATGCCACATTCATCACACAAGTATGCATAGCATCTGTGCGCGCTTTAAATGTCTGTGTGTGTGTTTACACATCTGTGTGTTCAGGTTTGTTAGTGTGTGTTGGTGTGCGGATGTGCGAATGGCAGTTTCATGGGCCATCTGCTCCTGCCTAGCTAGACGTGAGGGAACCAAGATGAGACGAAGGCTGTCTCACACACACACACACACACCCACACGGGGAGGTCAGTCTGCCAACCTCTGCCAGCCCTGGCCTGCTTTGCCACCACCAGGGATGTGGAGAGAGGCGGGACTCCCCTGCTCCCCATGCCCACGGGCAGTGGTGCCCTGGCAGCTGACACCAGCCCCCACCCCCCAGCAGCACCAGGGCCACCAGCGGGACAGATGGCGGCTGAGAGACTCACCGATGTGGCTCGGTCCGGCGCAGGGAGGAGGAAGGTCCTGACTGCACAGGGTCACACACCCAGCGTGGCAGGCCGTGGGGGGGGGGGGGGGGGGGGGGGGGTCTGTTGTACTGATGAAATAGACGCGCTGCTTGGGACAGGGGCACTGCCAGGCGGGGGGTTCTGGGGTGGTGATGGGGAGGGGGGGCGGGGGTAGGGAATGGAAGATCATTACAGGATCAGATTGAGTTGCAGTTTGATGAAAATGCAGCCGGAAAAAATAATAATATAATAGGATGATGATGATTAGATATGTTCATATTGGCAGTGAGGAGAAGGAGGTGATGATGATGATGAGTTGTGGGTGATAGTATGTAAGGCCTCTGAGACTATTGTAAGACTAAGAGCTGATTGTGTTTATATTAGACACAGATATAACCGTCTGTGCAGACATCTCTCTCCCTTTCATCCTTTCCTTACTCCTCTCTCCCTCCCTCTACTTCCCTCCCACTCCCGCTCATTGTTTCCTTCAATCATCTCCTCTAATCTTTAGACAATCCCGTCATTAAATCCATCGGTCTAATCATTTTCTATACCTCTCCCTCCCCCTTTATCCAAGCTTTTCTTCCCCCTCTATCTCTCTCTTTCTCTCTCATTATCTCTCTCTCCATCCTTCTCCATTTGTTACTTCCTGTTTTCTTTGTCGTCCACCGTGCTCTTCTTCTTTGTTCCCCATGACTCTCACCTCGTCCCCAGCTCTCTCCTCTCTCCCTCTTTCTCCTCTCTTCCCCTCTTCTTTATCTCTATTTCTTCCTCTTTATCTCTTCCTCTCTCTATCTCTCCCCCTTTCTTCCTCTATACTCTCCATCTCCCTGTCTCCCATCTCCTCTCTCTCTCTCTCCCTCCCTGTCTCTCTCCTTCTGTTTATAGCTGTCTGGCAGGCCATAAGGGAGCTGCCATGCGTGAGGAGGAGGATGTGTGTGTAAATATCAAGTAGCACTCACTGCTGTATTGCTGTTTTCCCAGAGACACGCAGCACTGCATAAACACAGAGAACTCTCTGGAACACATGCGTGCCATCTCCATGACAAGCAGCCAGGCAGCAACACTACCAGCACTACCAGCACTACCAACACTACCAACACTACCAGCACTACCAACACCACCAGCACTACCAGCACTACCAACACTACCAGCATTAGCAGCACTACCAGCACTACCAACACTACCAGCACTACCAGCACCACCAGCACTACCAGCACTACCAACACTACCAACACTACCAGCACTACCAACACCACCAGCACTACCAACACTACCAACACTACCAGCACCACCAACACTACCAGCACCACCAACACTACCAGCACCACCAACGCTACCAACACTACCAACACTACCAGCAGCACCAGCACTACCAACACCACCAGCACCACCAACACCACCAGCACTACCAACACCACCAACACTACCAGCACCACCAACACTACCAGCACCACCAACGCTACCAACACTACCAACACTACCAGCACCACCAACACCACCAGCACTACCAGCACTACCAACACTACCAACACTACCAGCACTACCAACACTACCAACACTACCAGCAGCACTACCAACACTACCAGCAGCACCAACACTACCAGCACTACCAACACCACCAGCACTACCAGCACTACCAACACTACCAACACTACCAGCAGCACCAGCACTACCAACACCACCAGCACTACCAGCACTACCAGCACCACCAGCACTACCAACACTACCAACACCACCAGCACCACCAACACCACCAGCACTACCAACACCACCAACACTACCAGCACCACCAACACTACCAGCACCACCAACGCCACCAACACTACCAACACTACCAGCACCACCAACACCACCAGCACTACCAGCACTACCAACACTACCAACACTACCAGCACTACCAACACTACCAACACTACCAGCAGCACTACCAACACTACCAACACTACCAGCAGCACCAGCACTACCAGCACTACCAACACCACCAGCACCACCAGCACTACCAACACTACCAACACTACCAGCAGCACCAGCAGTACCAACACCACCAGCACTACCAGCACTACCAACACCACCAGCACTACCAACACTACCAGCACTACCAGCACTACCAGCAGCACCAGCACTACCAGCACTACCAACACTACCAGCACTACCAACACTACCAGCACTACCAGCAGCACCAGCACTACCAGCACTACCAGCACTACCAACACTACCAGCACTACCAGCAGCACCAGTACTACCAGCACTACCAGCAGCACCAGCACTACCAGCACTACCAGCACTACCAGCACTACCAGCAGCACCAGCACTACCAGCACTACCAACACTACCAGCACTACCAGCAGCACCAGCACTACCAACACCACCAGCACTACCAGCACTACCAGCACTACCAGCACTACCAGCAGCACCAGCACTACCAACACCACCAGCACTACCAGCACTACCAGCACTACCAGCACTACCAGCAGCACCAGCACTACCAGCACTACCAACACTACCAGCACTACCAGCAGCACCAGCACTACCAACACCACCAGCACTACCAGCACTACCAGCACTACCAGCAGCACCAGCACTACCAACACCACCAGCACTACCAGCACTACCAGCACTACCAACACCACCAGCACCACCAGCACTACCAGCACTACCAGCAGCACCAGCACTACCAACACCACCAGCACTACCAGCACTACCAACACCACCAGCACTACCAGCACTACCAGCACTACCAGCAGCACCAGCACTACCAGCACTACCAACACTACCAGCACTACCAGCACTACCAGCACTACAAACACTACCAGCACTACCAGCACTACCAACACTACCAGCACTACCAGCAGCACCAGCACTACCAGCACTACCAGCACTACCAACACTACCAGCACTACCAGCAGCACCAGTACTACCAGCACTACCAGCACTACCAGCAGCACCAGCACTACCAGCACTACCAGCACTACCAGCAGCACCAGCACTACCAGCACTACCAACACTACCAGCACTACCAGCAGCACCAGCACTACCAACACCACCAGCACTACCAGCACTACCAGCACTACCAGCACTACCAGCAGCACCAGCACTACCAGCACTACCAGCACTACCAGCACTACCAGCAGCACCAGCACTACCAACACCACCAGCACTACCAGCACAACCAGCACTACCAGCACTACCAACACCACCAGCACTACCAACAGCTTCAACATGAGACACTTCCTGGTCTGGGGGCGGCTGAGCTGACAGCAGGAGCGGTGACTACTTTACTTCTCTTGCGGCTTTTCCAGTTTTTCTGAGATTTCTACCGGCTGATAGCGAGAGGCTGGTTGAAGGCAGGCTAAGTAAGCGGGCACATCCATGCGCTCGCTTGAATGCACTCGCATAACTTCTTATTGTACACACAATCTCTGTTTTGTACACCACACACACAGATATCTCTCCCCCAGCTCTTTAAACACAGGTACACACACCGCGCTGGCAGATAGAATCATCGCGCTGCCTGCCACTGGGGAGTGGATCATCCTGACAAACACACTCACACACACACACACACACACACACAGACCCCCCCCCCGCCCACACACACACCCAGACAGACTCACACACACACACACACACAGAGACCCCCCCCCCCCCCGCCCACACACACACCCAGACAGACTCTCACACACACACACTCATCTAGCGGACCACTTGAACCCTGATAAGATAAGAGAGCGCCAACGGTGTACAGGAACACGAGCTGCTGTATCTCTCTGCTGATTCTCGAGAGCTTGGCGGGAGAGACAGCGGGGGGCACACACACACTCTCGCCTCAGACACCTGTGTGTGTGTGTGAGAGAAAGAAATAGAGACAGACAGCGAGAAAGATAGACAGATAAAGAGTGAGAGCGAGAGAGAGAGAGAGAGAGAGAGAGAGAGAGAGAGAGAGAGAGAGAGAGAAGAAAAGAGAAAAATAAAGAGAAAAATAGCAAAAGAGTGACTGAGAGCTGTAGGGAGTAACCTTTTGAGTTCGTGAAAAAGCCCTGAACCTTAGCGATGACAACCAACAACCTCCAACTGACTTGGCTAGCTGGAGGTTGTCTCATACACGGCCACATGTCCAAACACAGACCAAATGTGACCAAATGGGTTGGCATCACGCAAGCCCCTGTGTTAGCCTAGCTGGCAGGCTTAGGCGCCTGGTCTTCTGGTGTGAGGACTTCCACATGTGGACTTGTTTGTGTGTGCAACAGAATGTTCCGGGCTGTGAAACGTGTTCCCTCAGCGGTGCATGGTTAAACACCAGATAACAGTTTCATTCTGGGTGCTGAATGCAAACAGTAACGGCCAATGATTTATTGATGCAGACTGTTTGCGTGATGCTTTGCCAATGTGTTTGTGTGTGTGTATGGACTGTTTGTGTGTGCCCACAAATGCATTGAAATGTCCAGAAATGTGATTGGTCAAATGAAGATGGAGTGATGATCTATGATAAGAGATATTGTCTTGTGCCAATCAGATCTTTTTTCCGATCTGCAGATACAGAGGTCATTCCAGGGGTCATTTCAAGGATATCCACATGCTGACAGGATAGTATGTGACCGTACAGGGTTAAATGTTACCCTATGCATGGTAGATACAACAGGATGGACTTAAAAAACACATGGATTCTATTTCAAGGTGCTAGTGTTTGAGTGCTCCCTCCCTCCCTCTTTCCCTTTTCTTTCTTCTCTTCCTCTCCTCATCACCCATTTAAATCCTTCCCTCCTTCCCTCCCTCCCCCATTTCTCTCTCTCTCCCCTCCCCTCTACATGTCTCTCCCCTCTCTCTCCCCTCTCCCTCTCTCTCCCCTCTTCCTCTTCACCCTACGCTAACCCTGTTTCTCTCTCTGTCTCGTTCCTTCTGTTCCACTTCCTCCCTCCTTCTCCTCCCCGAGCCGCGACCGAGAGCCTGCATCCTCTCATGTCCCCTCCAGTGCCTCCACATGTATTCCAGCTCCATTAGTCATCTTGGCCGATGTGGCGGTGTCAGCTCTTCTGGTCCCCCCCCCGTCCCCCATCCCCCACACCCGCTCCACCATCACTGCCACCCCGGCCCACCACCCCTCTCCCCAAATGCTACAGTCCACACCAGCACGGCCAACCGCGAATCAGTCAATTGCAGCTTCTCAAAGCAAGGGCTTCCTGAGGTCTCTGTTTGTTTAAAATGTGTAATGCACTTCCCTACTTCCTGTGTCTGGGCATGAATTTGACTGTTTGATGAAAATAAGAACCCTTTCTTATCGAAAATACTGTGTTTCTGCCATCTCTTGCTCTGATATCTGAAGTGTACTCTTGTAAAAATGACTAACATCCATTGAAAAACAATGGTTTGATGGGATGGTTTGATCTAACATTGATCCTATTGGTTTAAATTCCTGTGTAGATCTAATCATGTTCAAGGCTGGATTATATCAATCCAGAACCAGGCATGTGGGTTTCTCTGAAGGATTGGAAAACGCTGGAAAGATGACCTGAAGGATCAGAAGAATGTCTGATTGGCTGAACACTGTTTAGGTCCTATGTTGACCAAAAACGTTGTATCCTTGTTCCCTCAATCTCAGAATAACATCCTCACCTCAGGATAACATCTTCACCTCAGGATAACAGGCTCACTTAGAATAACAACCTCACCTCAGGATAACATTTTAACCTCAGGATAACATCCTCACCTCAAGATAACATCCTCACCTCAAGATAACATCCTAACCTCAGGATAACAGGCTCACTTAGAATAACAACCTCACCTCAGGATAACATGTTAACCTCAGGATAACATCCTCACCTCAAGATAACATCCTCACCTCAAGATAACATCCTCACCTCAAGATAACATCCTCACCTCAAGATAACATCCTCACCGAGGACAAACCCTCAAAGGCACTACAGAGACGCACCGTGACGATCCAATAAATTAGGCTCAATTAATGATTATGTTTAACATAATTCTGGAGTTTAACGAAGGTCTTCGTGGTATCCTAGTGTATCTTCAGCAATAACTCATCTAGATTGCCACAGATTATAAATGAGGCAATTATAAGAACCTGTCGGATTCATGGGGGGAAAAGAACCTTCTATCCCTGCTCTCTTGGGGCCGTGGGCCTGTTGTGTCTTCTGTGGAAGACTTGAGGAGAGGCAAGTTGAGTCGTCAAGCAGGGCTCTTTCAGACAGGCAGACAGGGGGTCAAGCCCAGGGTGGAGAGGAGGGGTCAGGGGAGCGTCTGTGCTGGACAGTTCACCTCATCAAACCGAGCCGGCGGATGAAAGTGCGTGCGCGGCGTTTTGTCATCTGCTCCGGTTCAACTGATTCAACGTGGTTGTTTCCGGAGTTAACTCTCTCTCTCGTTTTCCTCCATCTCAGTCTTTTCCTCTCCTTTCTATTCCCCTCTCTCTCGCTCCTCTAGCTCTCTCACACACACAGTTACATGCAGAGGCACAGGAGTACCCCCCCCCCCCCACACACACACATTTAGAACGTGGCTGGCACACACACACACACACCATTTTCTGCCAAAGAACATAGCCGCTCTCCCAGGAGAGGGCGAGGGATGGAAAGAGGGGAGCGCATTACCCTAATAAGGCCCATCTGGTGGCCATTCATTAACTTGACCATCCTTGAAGTCCCCGACCCGAAATGTCATTTTTCACTTTGCTGAGAAATCCGTGAGGTGACAAGTCGAACTTGGGCCAAATTACTGAAGATGGAGGACAAGTATGGAAGGGGGAGAGGGAAAATAGCTGAGAAAGAGAGCGAGGAAGAGAGAGATACAGTACAGAGAGGTAGAGAGAAAGGGAACTTTGAGACAGATGTTGAGCGAGGGAGGAGAGAGGGAGAAACGGACAGTGGGAGAGGGATAGAAGAAGAAGTTCATTAGCTGACGGTGTGTTCACAGTGGGACGATGGGGAGACGGTGATGACAGTTCATGGAGCATAAAATGAAGGCAGGGTGATCGGCAGTCCATAAGTGTCAGCAGTGTTTTTGTGGGCGAGAGACGGATAGACACAGAGAGAGAGAAATAAAGACAGACGGTGTGTTAGAGGGAGAGAGGAATTGACAGCCATAAAAAGATAGAGAGAGAGAGAGCGTGTGTCGGCGAGGAAGAGAGACAGAGATTGTTTTCGTGTAGGGATATAGCAACACAAATGACCTGGGGTTGGCCCTGCACTATCCTCCAGTGAATCCCTGTCACCTGCCCGTCCCATCTCCCTCCCTCGCGGTCTAACATACACACACACACACACACACACACTCTCTCTTTCTGTCTCGTACCGCACACACTCCATAAAGGGAGGTCATCAAGGTTTTAATCATGCTGTCTCCTTGCATGCATGCATGGTAAGGCACCTCGATCTAACTGAAACACTCTAAAAAGGTCATGTGCAAATATTCCCATTTGATCTAATTAGTGAACATTTAATGTGGATTTTAAAAAACGGCCTCTTATGCGCAAATAGACCGTTTAGAATATCCCCCTGTTCTACCATACAGTACTATGTCTTGGAGTAGATAACTGGTTAAGATCCTGCATTCGATGTTAAGCAGAATAGCTATTCTCACTCCATGTGTACAGTATCTCTCCTCTCCTTCCTCCTGTTTTTCATCGCTCCATTTTTCTCTCTTTCTGTCTCCTTCACCTCCTTGTGTTCTCTTAGAGCTTCCCTTTCTACAGAATAACTCTCTTATGAAGGAGCAGAATGATTGACTGTTTAATATGGGTCTATGTGGGACCATTATGTTAATACTCACCAACACCCTAATACCTCATGAGTGATTGTTTTGCCGTGGAAACCGTTCAGGAGGGTGAACTGGTGAACTGTTAGGCACCAGTAAGACTTTTGTTTTTTTGTCATGCAATAGACTGCATCGACAACACATCTTTCTTTTCATGCTGAAATCGTTATTTTGTGAGATTCTGCTAGTTAACAATAGTTACCAATAACAAAGATGTTAGGTTGAAAGCAAGTCTAAGTTTCACACCAGCCTTTAGTCCGGTTGAACCGAACCCTGGAGCGTTTACCCCTTAATGCCGTTTGTTTGAGGTGGTGAATGCCGGAATAAAACTCTGGTTCGGACCCAACAGCCGCTCTCTGGTCCGTCCTTGAAAGGGTGGTCTCGGGCCGCTGTCTAGCGCCCTCTGGAGCGGTTCATTTCTGGTGTTAACACCATTCAAACTGATCAGAGGAAGCGTCGCATTTCATGGGTTCAAAAAAGCTTCCCAGTTTAAGTGACTCCATTTTCTATCAATATGAGTGCCAGAGGCCTACGGGTAGAAGCAAACATTCAGCAACTGTTAGAGAAGGTACCTGGGAAAACAGAAGCTTTCCAAATATTCAAGGTAAGGATGGTTTCCAGCAGTATTCAGTCATTTTACACGAGACCTTCGTATTCTCGGTCCCTTATCGCCTGTTGGAGTGCTCTCCATATCCACATCACATGACCCGACTGTGCTCCAACAGGCCTACGATCTCCAGGTAGAAGTTGTGCAGGGTTTGTTGTCCATTTACCAGCAGACTGTATGACCAATCATTCAACGACATTTCTAATCACATGACTTTTTTTAACACCGATCCGTTAGTTTTGCCGTTGTGAACGCAAACCGGACCAATTGGAAAGTTGAAACGCTGTATCATCCTCCCCTTGATTTGATTTAGGAAAGGGACTTTTAGGTGTGAACCCGCCATAAAGAGCTTTCAAACCTAGCCCGCAAACATTCTTCCTATTTTTATTGTGAACTGGGGAGGAGAATAAAGTGCAAAATGGCATGAATATCTTTATCACTTATCGCACCTGTTTGGTTCCTTGGGGATAAGCCATGTAAAAAGGCTTGTTTTCAGCACTGCTAGTTCCTTTAATTAAAGCATTCCTCTGTAATCTGGGTTATAGACTACCCACTCACTAGAAAAACAGGTTTCAAGAAATTACACCAAATCTCAATTATTATTGTTATTATTAATTCTCTAACATATATCCTTCATCTATTAAACAACATTCAATCGAAATAATGTTTAGGCCTACAGTTTTGTTTCAGTACATAATTCAGTGTCTTATTTTCTAAACTTCTGGACATATTTACATGGATATGACTCACGGCACTGTGGCTTATTGGCAAGAATACGTCTCTCAAGAATTCTAAATCACGTATTTATCAGCAGCGAAACAAATGTAGCAACAAGGTCCAACACTGCCCTGGAGGAAGCCCAGCAGCTGAGCAGCCAAGCCAAGGAACTCAGAGCCATGCTTTAGTTTTCACCGGGGGGGAGGGGGGAAAGGCGTCTAATTTGACAAGCTGCTCGTACGGCTGTCCACATATTCCCATTAGCGAGGCTGTACAACAGTGCCGGTGGTGATGTCGTCGTTTTGTGGCGTTTTTTAAACCGCCGAGAGCATACACGTGTAACGTTAAACAGACGGTTTCCACTAGAGGCTCTCTTCTCCGACCAAAGTGAAGACGCAGGAATGTCAGCTAATGATGTTATTGATGACCCCTTCGCTTCCTCATTTGTAGTTTGCTCACAGAGCGAGGTATTCTTCTCCAACCCTCTCACCCTATTACTGCCATCATACGGTACCTCCAAAAACATCAAAGCCAGCAGGTCTCAGACTGCGCTCTTTGAAGGTGAACAACGTTAGCATCATGCTAATTTTCCAATTCAAAGGCGCTGCCACCCTCTTTGGATGTAAAGCAGGGTGACTTCAAAAAGCACAAACCTTCCCTCCAAGGCACAACACAGGTGATGCAAAAACAAACGTTTATACTTTTATTTGATTAGGATTACTCCATCAGGAGTTAATCCTACCACACCAAACATGGCCCATGTGAGACAATAGGTGGCGCTACAGGTCACGCCCCAATTTGTCAATTTTCAAAGTGATGCCATTTCCAGCCCATAAATCCTAAAATTCAGAAAAATTTCTGGACAAAATGACAGCCTTCTGGACAAGGCAATTCATTTGATATTATATCCGAAACTAATCTGGACACGGCCATTCATTTGATACTACATATGGACATAATGTCAGTCTTCTGGACACGGCCATGTATTGATATTACAGCTCTGGAAAAAATTAAGGCTAGGTCTAAAAGTTGTAGCAACAAACAAGACATCCTTTCTAAGAGAATTCACAACTAATGACAAGCTACATGGTGAATTCATTTCCCCCTCAACTGGGAAACCTATATTTCGATTTAAACAAGTGATAATATACTTATAAAATAATATAGTTTAAACTAATTTAGTTTTTCTTTCAATCTTTTTTTCAGATGATGACATGTCTCCCATGCTTACATTGTACCTGGCCCAAGTTTGCTCAGCCTATCGAAACACAAGTCTATTTACACTCCTGTCGAGCACACAGCTGTTTGACCTGATAAACTGGCCCCGGCTCGAGAAACAGCTCGAGAGAAACATGGCCGTTCGACACACAAGCTGACAGTATAAACCTTGTCAGACAGCCACGTCAATCATGAAGGAACTAGGTCAACCACTTCCACATGCTCAACAGGTGTCTGACGTAGCGTAGAAGGATATTCAAAAGCCAAATGATCTAGATTCATTTGGATTCCATAACGCACTGACTCGGCTCGATGTTGAATAAGGCAGCACTGCAGCAACATCTCTCAAGGGCGCTTTAATAGACGTGACCCTACAGTTTGACCCTCCGACTGTACCGCAACAACGGCAGGATAAGCGAGTTAAAGCTGCCAGGGAATGTACTGTGTCTTCCAGCTTGGACACGGTGGTGACAAGCCTAAATGAGAATCGCAGAAGGGACAGTGTGTGATCAGCTGAAGGTTCCTGTCGAAGATGTTCCGAGGGGCAGTTTAACTGGGGCTGTGGGGCTTTAGAACAGTCTCATAGAGAGGGGGGGTCACGGGGGATGTTGTCATGGCAGTTTAACTGGGGCTGTGGGGCTTTAGAACAGTCTCATAGAGAGGGGGGGTCACGGGGGATGTTGTCATGGCTACTCACTGCATATTCCATCAGCTATCCCTTCATTTCGTACTAATTCGGAACAAATGCTGTTAGGTCAGTGTTTCATCAATATTTTCAATTGTTCTCAACAGTAACCTCCTGCTGTCATGACCTAATCAGATAGATGGTCAGGCACACACCCTGCGCCTCACCAGCCAGCAACCGAAGAGAAAGAAGAGAAGACAACTACTACCTGTACTAAATATCTATAACCATTTTTACTACTACTTTAACTAGTTATTACAACTATTACCATTACTACTACGATTACAACTACAATTATTACTACTACTTTTACTACAATTATTTACTACTACTTTTCCAATACCACTACTATTACTACTTTGATTACTATTACTATGGCTACTAAGTTACTTTTACTACATCCTACTGTGAACCTCCTGATCCTTCTACTAGGATGGCCAGCCTGCATCTTCCTCTGTAGGACCCCCCCCCCTCACCCCCAACAGTAGGACCACTCACTACACCCTCCACAGCCTTGACAAGTGTGAATCACAGCATGCCAAATCAGCCAGCATGTCTCTGTTTCCTCCAACAGGAATTCAAACTCAGAGCTAGGACTGTCTCTGGGCCACACTACTTTCTGAACAGCAACGTGGTAAAACAAGTTTTAGATAACTACTTAAATAAATAGCCTGCACTGAGATGTATGAAGTTAAATTGCCTTCTAAAGATGACCGTTTTTTCCAACACCTGGATTGAACTCGATATTGGCCAGTATGATTTGACTGTTACGAAATGCCAGTATTGATTTGATTTTCATGTGTTTTGCAGATTCTTTTGCCTTGGCATGGTTCCTGGGCCTGAATATGTGAAGGCTATAAGGCTTTGCTGGAATGAAAGCAATACATCTGGGACCTGTGCTGTTGATGAGTGAGCAGGAAGTGCTATATTGCTACTTCCTGGGCTTTGTCCCATTAATGACATTCGTATTACATCCAGGAAGTCCCAAACCTACATTTTCTTCAGGCATAATATTACCAAATTGCTGTATCATTGCTGGGTCTCAGCAGTGTTTTGTTAAGAAATCTCTAATGGCATGATACAGATGTCTGTTCTGTAATCACCTTCCGCTCTAGACTGTCCAACCTAACAAATACCCTTTGCTCCCTAAGATCACAGAAAATGACCAGAACATTTCCCAGAAGAAATTCTTTACAGCACCTACATAATTCAACAGTGTAAAACATTCACTGCACGTAACACTTTATCACCAGGTAAGATATATCGCCCTGGTAACATCACCAGGAATATTCTCAGGTGAGCTGGTCTCCAAAGACAGGCCTATACCTGTAACAAATGGAGCCATGAAACTATTCATTAGTCACCCAAGCGTTGAGATTACCCCATTAGTGCTGATGCTCCCTAAAATGAGCAATGTGGGTCAAAACAAGTTTTCTGAAGTTGTAGAAGGGTAATTTTACGGAATTCATCTTTTCTTACCAGAAGGACGATTGTGTAACGTAAAAGCACGCAATCGCGCATAACATACCGCCGTCCGCCTGATAAAAACAAAACAAAGGATACAGAACTGAGGATGCACAGTGTATGTTTTGACAATTTAGCTTCGCCTTGACAACTCCCCCACTATGAGGTCCACTAGCGTTTTCAGTGGTGAAATGAAGTGTGGGGAGTCAACATTTTATCTTATCCTGATTTCCTTTTTACCATGGGTTTAGGCACTGCGAATGCGCACACCAGAGTTAAGGTTCGCCGTGTAGTTTTGCGCTAGGACAAATCGACAGAACACCGGTGATTTTCTCCAGCCCTAAAGAACGTGCAACCATTAGGTCCTGTGCTTTGGTAACACATTCTGGACAGTATAACAAAATGGAAGCAACACCGGGCTGTCGGAAAGCCCAAAAACACACCTGTCCAAAATAAACACTGATCGATAGTTGCTGTGTCTGGTTCAATGTCCGCATTGATCACCACACAAAGGACCCCATGCTAGGAAATAGTGTTGATTCAAGGTCAGTAATACTACAATAAGACCAGACTGGCTGGATGTATGTTTGTGTGAGTCCAGCAACATACAGTTTGGTTATACAATGAGCATTTGGTTTTTGGACAAAGAATATAGAAAATACTGCTTGTCACTTGATAATACTATCAAGTGACAAGTAACATTATAAAGGCATTCAACATATAAATGGTATACTATACTGTGTATTTTTTACTTTGTGGATTAACAAGAAATGTAGACTTTTAATATAACGGGTAATACATGTTTGTTCCCTGAAGCACAAGTTGTTTATTTATGAGCATTGTTTTCCAACTGAGATTGTGTTGGAGAGAAGCTCTGTGTTTAGGTCAGGGAGCAGCTGTTGAAGGTGAGCTATCTAGGATGAATCCTTTTCCCTGAACAACAAAGGCCTATTTTAATTCTCCACACAGCATGCACGCTGACACCTTGGCTGAACGTATGGTTAAAATTAGTGCCACTGTAGGGGACCTTGACGAACAGTGACTTTGACTGAGTTCATCAACACATCCCACTGGTGTGAATCTTCTGGGACAGAAAGATCCTCTGGGAGGTTTCTACCCTGATGACTAAGCTCTCTCCGAAGTCATTGTAAACTGTCAAGAGAATAATTAAATCTAAGATTATACTGTGTGTTTGTTTATTTGCAATGTCTTAACTATAAGAATAGATTTGAAGAATAGAAAACACACATTTCTGCTCAACCACCCCTGTTTATTTTTGCAGACAGAACCTGGTACCCAAAGAGAGATAAATCAGATCAGGTCTCTACTGGATGGTTTGATTGTGTGAACAGCAATCTCTCACACCATATGCCACCTGTGAGAGTGATGCATGATGGGATTTTGTCTGTGCTCAACCCCTGACTGGAATCTGGGGAGGATTTGTTGACAGCCAATCATAACGCAAGCTCCCACAGATACGTGAGTTACTCAGTAACACCCTGGACTTCTGCACAATGCCCATTATCTTGTTTTTTCATACATTACCTCTGTCTCAGCTGCCCACTCCGATATACCCCCTAATTAAAAAAAGTATGTTCTCGTCTGCAAATTAAGATATCATTTGTGATATTATATGAGAATGGTTATTTTATCAATCTCACTGCTTGTTGGAGAACCTTCTAATGTGTCAGTGAGTTTCAGCTATTCAACAGCAACTGTCCTTGGAAGTAAAAATGACAATAAACGACATCAACTGGCACCTCACAATAATGGGTATTTCTAAGTGAGCAAGTGTACAGTATATTACTAGCATGAAACCATTTAGTAAAAAAAACACTCAACAAATGATATGCCGGATTCAAGTTCCAGAATCTATATGCAGCACAAGCTGGGGTTTAAATATTTCAGGTTATGGACTAACTGTCTACAGTTTGTCAAGATGCGCTACATAAACTTTAAACATCGTCTCTCAGGGAAACGTCAATAATTCATATTTAATTCACCTCTTCTGACAATGGGTTTCACTGAAAGTGAATTGGAAATAAACTGCAGAAGAATAACACCAAAGTGTATAGCACACTCCCTGTTTGTCATATGTACGTCTTAGCATGAAACAATAAAAAGCAGTACACATGTTTTATATAAAGTGCATACATACATTTCTATGTATTTGTTTTATTATTCAGACATACAGTTTCATCAAAACCACTCCATGACTCAAAAACAATGTCACTTCAAGAAGCAAATGATCCACACACCTGGGCCGATTAAATTTTTTAACTTTTATTCACTTAAATTTTCAAGTGTTAAAGCAACAAGAAAACATTGATAATGTCCTTTGGTGGGATCTTATAACACGTTATAATACTGTATGTAAACTGATATTCTTTGATGCCAGCACGTTGCCAATACTAAGGAAAATTAACTGCACCAAAAAAAGTTAAGCTAAATTGAATAATACTGAAATTAAACCATTTTCATTCTGCATTTGTCGTCTGGGAAAGGTACAGTAACAGTTTTCCTTCAAACAAGCTTTGTTGATGTGATACAAAAAAAAGAATGACGTGTTTTCTACTCAAGAAACAAAGTCGGATACACTGGTAGCTTGGCTTGCTAATAATCTCCCACCTGCTTACGTGAACTCTGGTGTTTTGGACCATGACCTCAGGGAAAACAGTGACTTTAAGAGAAAATAATAAATATACAGGTACTGTAGGTCGACTTTTGTTTGAGGCGGGGGAGGGGGGGGGGCTATTACACATGTGCGTCACTAACATTGGACAAAGAATCTTTCAACCGACAACGGTTACTGGTTAACGTTACAAAAGCACAGGTCAGTGGGAGGGTAGAGGTGGGAGGGTTAGGATGGACAGGGTGGAACGACGAAGAGAAATATTTGGACAGAAAGCAACAGAGAGAGAGAAAGAGAGAGAGAGTAAGAAAGGGGGTGGGGGTGGAGGGGAAACAGGAATGATCTTGGGATAGATTTTTTTTGACGCAGGTCAAACGTGGCAGTCCAGATAGATTTCCCTATATCCACAATGCACTGACAGCAAAGAATGCTTACATTTCATAGTTTACTTCGATTTTTTTTTGTTTGTTTTTTTTACTTCATTGACTTGCTTGAAAGGCTCCACGAAGCAGAACAGATCACGAGGCATCTGTATCAGTTCAGCCCGGAAGCGCTCCAGCCAGTGTCGATCTCAGAAGCACCTCTAGGGGGAGGGGCAGCCGCAGCAGGCTTCGCTTGAGATCACCGCTGATTGGTCGCAGCGGCCGTTGCCGTGGCGATAGAGAGGAAGTGAGCGAGCGAGCCGTCATTTCCAGTCATCCTCCTTTATTTTTTTTTCAACGGGAGGGAAAGTCTCTGGCGTCTTGGCTCATCAAGTAACTGGTCTCTGTGGACTTGTAGACTTTTTAGTTAAAGCAAATGCTCAGTTTAAACTCTTTAAATATCTGGTATTTTTCATTATTCATTTATCTCATGTCTATATATTCTTTTATTTTTTTTAATTTTTTTACGCCAAATTAAAGTTTTGCTTTAATTCTGGCACATTCCCTTCTTGTCAGCGAGTGTCTGTTGGGTCTGGTGGGCAGCACCTACGGTAGAGTAAGCTTGTGGTGTTTTCTCTCAGTCTTTGTACAGTAGTTGATTATTGGGTGTGTAGGTGTCACCAGTTCCAGCTACGGGCCTGTGGATCTCAGAGCATGCCAGCCCAGGGAGCCTCTCTCAGGGCCATGCCCAGCAGGAGCAGCAGAAGCCCGGGTAGCGATGGAGGCGAGAGGGCGGCTTGGCCCGAGTCCAGGCCGCCGCAGCCCCCTAGCTCGTTCTCGCAGCGCCGTTTCTCACACAGGAGACCCGTGAAGTCGGGGGTGCAGTGGCAGCGGAGGTTGTTGTGGCACACACCGCCGTTCTGACAACGCAGGAGCTCGTTGTCGCACACGCGAGCTGTGGCGACAGACAACAGAAGGAGAGAAATGAGCTGTTCATACACACTGAGAACACAAGAGAACATGATCCATATCCTGTGCAGTACAGTGCCTGTTGATTACTGCCTACTGTGCATGTCTTAACTGACAATATATTTACATTTAGCAGACACTCTTATCCAGAGCGATTTACAGTAAGTACAGGGACATTCCCCTGAGGCAAGTAGGGTGAAGTGCCTTGCCCAAGGACACAACATCAGTTGGCATGACCGGGAATCGAACTGGCAACCCTCGGATTACTAGCCCGATTCCCTCACCGCTCAGCCACCTGACTCCCCAATACAGGTCACTTTAATTTTATTGGAATTATATGAAGATATACTGTAAATGTAAAGTGCAAGCCATTAATGCTAGTCATTTGAGAGAGTAAAAAAAAAAACATGCAATTATTTTACTATACACAGGCCTACTAATATACAGTATATAGGCAAACACTTTGGGCCCACTTCTTGAACTAAGAAATAAATTAATGTGTAAGAGCCCCTTTTACAGTTCTTCATTATTGAGGACGGAAAGAGAGAGGAAGACAAGCCTTTATCGGGTTTTTAAATTTAGAAAAGCACCCGACTCAGTAGCGTAATAAATGGGTACGATAAAAGAACATGTATCTTATTCCCTTAAATAACAATTTTTACACATTTGTGACTGCAACAGGTAAAAGTATTTGAATAAATTGGGGTGTAACATGCAGGCCTAGGTATTGGTTTACAGTATATACCAAAATGCATAGTTTTTGTGTTGATCACACACATTACTTCTCAGTAATGTTATAGATGGGCCTAAACAATCCAAAGTAAACAACACCCATCTGGCTTCGTGTTCCACAACAATGGCGAATTTATCTATCCAAAGCCCTCGCCAGGAAAATCAATTTCCTAAATTCATTCATCTGGTTTGCATAACACACTTGATCATTCTCTCTTTCTAATTTCCCCACTCTCATGTGAACAAGCTCTCTTTCATCATCTCTATCACGTAATTATCAAAATGGAGGAAGTCCCATTTGTCACGCGTTATTTTGCGGTGTTCTTGCTGCAGCGGTGATGAATCGAAAGCTCGGCACGAAAGTCTCTTTCGCAGATCGTGGACTTCCCCGGCCCCTCCGCCACAACGACAAACTTGACTGTGACCTCATCTGCGGTCAGAGACGGACGCTAAGGACAGCCTGTTCTACATTGGAAGGAGCTTTTGGGCAAACGGCAAGCGAGCAACCTGTCAAATGAACAAACCGACAGGCACGAAAGAGTGATGTACGCGTAGAGGTCGCACTGAGACGGGACACTCAGAGAAGACAACATATTTCTGGGAGAAACGATACCGAGATGATACTCTGCATGGCCCAGACTAGCGCAGTGCCCATGATGCAGCTGGTGATTAAGATGTTGGTTACAGTTAACACCGAATGGTCACTGGTTCGGGGGGGGGGGGATTTGGATGATTCTAAGGGCCCTGGTCAGACAGGTAGCCCAGTAGAAGCCCATACTTTCCCGGATGATTTTGATTCTGGGGCCCGGAGCACAAATGAGCCAGGTGCCCCAGAAACCCTAGAGGCTCCCCTTTTCCTTAACAGAGAAGCTACTAGAGGTTTATCCTCTGGTCCACCTTCGATTAGAAGGGAGCCCTAACCGCTAGCGGCACCCCATCACGGAGCCCTGTCTCATGGCCCATGGGCGGTGATCAGGCTTGGTCTGCGGTGTGTAGAAAGAGGTGTGGACATGTTCAGCCATGGAGACACCTTCTCAACACCTTCCCTCCAGGTGCAGATAGAGAGAATGTGCGGGTGTGGGAGAGCTGACTAGGAAACGGAGCCGCAAGTTTCAGCCTAATGTGTGTCCTCCAAGATCTAGTCGAGAGCAATCAAGCGAATTAATTAAAACGACATGTTTTCCCCCTACGGTCCTTGGTGTAATTACGACATGGACAAGACTCTATTAATTAGACATCTTTTATTTTGGCCATACATTTTCATCTTCCAGTGCCCTTTTCCAAAGCAGTATTATTTCACCTTATTGGTTCTGCCCAGACTAGAAGATAGACCCATATTAACTGACAGTGAACAAGAATGGAATACTTCATTTCTAAATATGTCTACATTTTCTTTAAATATTAAGCTGCTCTTCAGACAGCTACCAGGAGAGCCAGTATGGAAGGGAGTGCTGTAGTATATATATAGTACAGTACACTCTGTCATGTCCTACCCATACATTAGCCATCCAGGGATATGGGGAAATCAAGGTAACTGCAGAGACAGTATATTTGCTAAGATGTTCTGCCAGCACAGTTCCCAAAACCAGGAGAGACTAGATCGATCGTAACGTCCCTGACACTATTGCTTTTGGTAGTACATCAATGAGAAGCACGATCGAGCACGCTGTGTTTTATTCGGGGTTTTAAAGTGCTACTTTTCGGAGCTTGTCTTCTTTGTCCACTCCCACGTTCTTTTTTCCTCTCTATAATTCTTCGTCCCTCTCTTTCGATCCCTCCATCTCTCCCTCGCCCCTCCCTCTGTTCCCCTCTCCCTCACCCACACCCCTTCCCTCCGTCCTTCTTTCCTCCCTCTCTCTCGCTCCATCTCTCCCTCACCCCCCTCTGTCCCCTCGGTCTCTCCCTCGGTCCCCCTTCTCCTCTCTCTTTCTCACTCTCTCTCCCTCCACCCGCCGCCCCCTCTCGCCCCTCTATCTCTGTCAGCGCTGAGCCTCCAGCTGCTCCCCCCCGGGGAGGGCCGAGCCTCAGGGCTGTGGCCCGGGAGAGATGAACGACCCTGGGGACACGTCCCTGGGCTGGCTGGGTCCATCCAGGTGGGTGTGTGGACACACAGCAGGGTGTGTCTCAGTCACCTTCCCTGTCTCTCTCAGCCCACTCTCATCACTCAGCGCCCCCCAGTCCCGGGTACGGACCGGGGGTTAGGAGGAACAGCATGGCTCGGGGCAGGGAAGGGCTATCCGAAGGTTTTCGTTCACCTCTACGGTAAGCACGCTGCTATTGATGGGATGAGGGTTCTGTGAAGGAGTTATTGATACACCATTTAGTATTTGTCCCCGATTGGAGATACTCTAAAACAAAATGAAAGCATGCATGGGTGTGATCATTTAAATGATTTACATTTGATTTGATCAGAACATCAATAACCCTACCCTTAATGTCTGAACCCTGTGGGAAAAGTCCTCCTGGAGACCGAGATGGCATTCTTAGAAGAGATAGAGCTCTAATCTCAACTGGGATTAGGGTTGATAATTACAATCCGCAGGAACTCTTCATTCCTCCTTGCACGTTCACCAGCCCCACTCAGGTAAACAGAGCCAGGCTAGGACAGACATAGTAAGATTTATTGGGTTTACTTTCGATTTGAGGGATAATATTTGGAGAGAAAAGTGATGAACTATGAGTGCCTGAGTGAGGATGCCGTCTGTTTGACAAGAGATTTGAGTTTTAATTGCATCTTGCAATCTGCATACAGATAGGTGTTGATCCAAGGAACTAACCTGAAGTTGAGAATAGCATGTCTAGAAAAGTTGTAGGAGTAGAACAATGGGTGCTCTCTGTATTATGACAAAATATGTTCTGTTTCTCTGCACGGCTGGGTTTGTACAGTTTCATGGATGGTGGTTATTCATGAGTTATTATTACAGATAACGCGACGCTAGCCGTTAACGTTGATCAAGTGTTCACGGACAAACTTGGAATCGATAAAACAAAAGTTGCGGAAGTCTGTCTCATCTCCCTGTCACCTCGGTGAGACATTCCCCTCCACCGTGAGAAGCTGCTTCTCCTTCTGTGGTTTTTGAGGCACTCGGCTGTCACACAGGTGTGAATCCTGTCAGCGATCTCCATCTAAAGTGAACCCTTCAACAGCGCACGTCATTGAGCATCCATATGCCCCTTGAAGCTTTCTGGGTAAAGTTAACGTCTTCAACAGCTTCTCCGCATTAGACTCTTGGAGGAATGAGCTTGATAAATAACACTGTGGTGGACTCTTTTGTTTGTATGTGCTATCTAACAGAAAGATGAGAAAAAAACCTCTAAAATGGCACTTTTTAACGATTTCGAGCGGTGCAAAGCGCTAAACGCTGGCCGCTGACCACCATTCAGTGGAGGTTAGTGTAGACCAGGGAGAGATGAGAGCTCATGGAACAGATCCTGCTCTCTGTTGGGCTGCAAGCAGGGTATATTTACTCAGCTGTCAGGTCCAGGGCACCATGACACCGTGGAATAACTGAATAATACGTTTCCGCATGCTAAGTTGCTGATGCATCTCTCCTCTGAGAAGGAGCTGGAAAAAAAAAACTCCAATTGTTAACCGTTAGTAAAACTAACAGAGTAATAATATATACCGAAGCACAAGCAGCACTGTGTTTTAGTTGGATGCTCGTGCCGGGATGTGAAGGCCAGATCTGGGTTAGCGGCCCGGTTAGTCCATGTCAGGGTTCAAACATTCTGACTCAGAGGGCCAGAGCATTCAAAGCAGCTTCATGCTTGCAAGGTCAAGCTGTGGCACCAAGTAGATAGAGAGAGAGATTGAGAGAGAGTAATAGAGAGAGAGAGAGAGAGAGAGAGAGAGAGGGCGAGGGGTAGAGGGGAAACAGGAATGACCTTGGGATAGATTTTTGAGAGAGAAAGGATGTGGTGGGAGAACAAGAGAGAGATGGAAAAATGTCGGAAATAGAGGGAGAGGAAGAGCGAGTGAGCACAAGAGAGAGACAGAGAGAGAGAGAGACCTGGAGTTTTGAAGCTGCAGAGGGAGAATTGTGGTTCTACTTACATTTGCAGCCATTGTCCCACAAATATCCAGGTAGACAATCATGGCACTTAGGGCCAGTTGTTCCCTCCTTACAGTTACAAAATCCTGTGTCATTACAGCGACCACTGTCTGAGCCATACGGATTACAACTACAGTCTGAAAAAACAAGACACACACACACACATGGGGACAAGGTGGTGCCATGGCTCATCAGAATGTCTGGCATCAGCTCATCCATCATATTCATCGAAGAACCATCTAGAAAATGTTGCTATCGCCCGAAGCCTTCAGACACAGTAAATGCACTAAGAATGCTACCATTTCAACAATAATGTGATGAAATATGAAGTAAGTGACCGAAAATGGATTCTAACACATTGAGAACTGTAAACATCTTATGGAAAATTGGAATCTTGTCCTTAAATATTACTTATAGTATTTAGAACAAGATGCTTTTACAGTGCAATGAGCAATAAGCAAAATGCGAGCACCTTAACAAGCAAACTAGGAAGAAGGTTATACAGTTGATGACTATACAAATAGAGTAAAGTTACACAGTTCTGGTCAAGGAAAACCATGAGAACAGGAGACAGACAGAGACAGCAGGGGGTTGAAGAGATGCCGTTGATGTCATGAAATGAGACAGAAGCTAATGACTGGTCTGTCTGCTGTAGACACACCATGGCTACGATTGGTAGTCGGAGAAGTGATGAGATCAGAGTTGAACATTGAAATGGGCATTGCTGTAACATTTTCCAAATCTCCGGGGCGACACAAGGTGTATACCGCAACGGCTTCACAAACATATCGGTGAAAAGCGACCCACTGTGTTTAGGGTGACCTTCAGGTGACCTTTTCGAGGCAAACCGATTGTTTGAGTCTACGGGCGGCGGCTATGCCGTCGGGTTACAGAGCAGTAAGAAGCCCAAACATGGTTCCAGAGACAGCTGTCCTGTCCAGGGCACTGCTCCGGTCCTGCGGGGCCCCTCGGTCGGCGGTCTCTGGGCCTCCGTCACACCTCACCTCTGAGGGCCGAGATGACGGCCACCGTGAGAAACCCAAAGCGGGCTCTTCCCCCAGGGCTGGCGTGATAGGCGGAGGAGGGAGGGCGGGCGGAGGGGGAGGGAGGAGAGGGTGGAAGGAAGGGAGGCAGTCGGGGGGGGAGAGGGGCGGTGGGAGAGACGGGAGAGGGATGAAGAGGGGTCGGGTGAGAGGGAGGGAGGGAGGGAGGAGGGGGAGGGTGGGAGGAGGGTGCACGCGCCATACAGGTTTAACGCACCGGCAACTCTTAACAGTTTGTGGCGACCTTTCACTGCTTTTCCCGGGCAGGCCGATTCCTGCGGTAACATATGCACTAGCGTCTCACCCGCGCCTGTTGTTGTGGCTTGTCTCTGACACCTAGAGACTGTGCTTCTCCCCTGCCTCCCCCCCCCCCCCCCCCAGCCACCCCCCACCTGGCACGTCTTGGCTAGCTCTCCGAAGCCCCCACCGCCCACCCCCTCCAGCACCCACCTGTCCAGACAGCCAAAGAGAGAAGCAACAAGTGCGGTCTGAATCGCTATGGGGAGTTCACGTATGAACTTGGAGGAAAATCCCAACACAGCATCACAGATGGCATGACAACGTTGCTGATTGTTATCAGACGATACGACACATGACCTTTCTCTTGTTATGTTTTGCCATGATGTGCTCGTAAGATTTTTAGTGGTAGTACTTTGTTTGACAAGAAGTCTGTTGATTTCCCCATTGTGTCTTGATTATATTTAACACCCTTATGTAACAAACCTTTTGATTAGAAAGAGGCCAGTTTTTTTCGAGGCCATTATGTGTGTCACAATGTAATCGGTTATTCATTCAGTTTTAACAAGTTGTAATAAAGGGTTTTACATCTAGATTTTCTTTTAGAGAAAGCGGGTGATTCTGTGACTCTTGTTACAATCATGTTGTGGAGAGAAGTGGAAGAAGTCCGTGTGAGTGTGTGTTGTGCATGTGTGTGTGTTGTGCATGTGCACGTGAGTGTCACGTCACATGGATAAAAGCGAGCAAGTGAGGAGGATGGAACAGAGAAAACATGGGATTGTAAAAGTAGATCATAATAAAAGAACGAAACGACAACACAGAAAGACATGACGTGACCCCGCTTGGGGGGAGGGGGGGGTGGTGGTGTGGGGAGGGTGGAGGTGAGGCTGAGAGGTCAAAAGGTGGACAGGAAGCGGAATGAAGTGGTGCCGGTGACGGTGAAGGGGGAACTGACCTATGCACCCATTCACATCGTTCGGCTCTGCGGAGGCATTTCGGTAGTAGCCCAGCTTGCACAGCTGGCAGTGCTGCCCCCTAGTGTTGTGCTTACAGCTCACGCAAATGACGGTGTTTATCGAGTCGATGTAGATGCAGCGGTTGGAGTGGCCAAAGCATTCGCAGTCTTGCAGAGAAGATGGGGAGAGGGGGAGAGAGAGAGAGGGGGGGGGAGGAGGAGGGAGAGGGAAACGGGAGGGGGTAGGGAGAGAGAAGGGGAGGAGGGAGAGGGGAGGAGAGGGGAGGGGGGAGAGAGACGGGGGGGAATGGGAGGGGAAAGAGGGTGGGGGGAGAGGGAGAAAGAGGGGGGAGGAAGGAAAGGGGAGAGGGGGAGGAGAGAGAGGGAAAGAGGGAGGAGGTAAAGGGGGGGGGGGGAAGAGGCAGAGGAGGCCCGGGTTGAGAGGGGTGGAGTTGGCTGCGGCTGTGTGCTACGGCGGAGGTAGACGCAGGGACGAGAGGCACCATCACATGCGCGAGG
Organism: Osmerus mordax; assembly: GCF_038355195.1. NCBI lineage: Eukaryota > Metazoa > Chordata > Actinopteri > Osmeriformes > Osmeridae > Osmerus > Osmerus mordax. The sequence goes on from NC_090064.1 coordinate 6,834,542, forward strand.
TCTGGATGGAGGGATGAGGCTGATGGATGAGAGGAGGATGAAGCTGGTATGGACACAGCCGGAGACACGAGACGTCAGATCCCCTCAGGGCTGGCAGGGGGGGGGGGGGGGGGGGGTCAACTCAAGCACAGAGACACGGAGGATGAGGAAGGGGCCGGAGGGATACACTGAGCGTCGCATGAGCAGCACACAACACCAGACACCACAAATGATGAGCAGGATGTCATGGTCAGCCTTGGTGAACTACATAAACCCACCTAGTAACCAACTACCTACATAAACCCACCTAGTAACCAGCTTAGGTTGTAAACAAGGTCAAGGTAAACTACCTAAGTACACAACGTAAACAGCCCAGCTAAACAACCTGTAGTAGGTAAACAACCTAGGTAAACCGACTAGGTAAACAGCCGTTGGTGAAAGGACTAAAGGACATGTGGAGCCTTGACAGCACTTTTGTTGTCCACTAAACCTTTTTACACACACATAGATCTCCTATGTGTGCGATCTCCCAAAACAGATCCAAATTTGATGACTTTCCAAGAAAATCTGGTATTTGGGTAACAACTGCTCCTGAGGAGCCAGATAACACACCCCATAAATAACCCTCCGCCTTCCTCGCTGCCAACTACATCCAAGAGACACGTTTTCCTCACAAAGTGACGTGTTAGCATGGGATGCAGGTGGGGATATGGAGAGCTGCGACCGCGACCGCGTGTCAGGATGCCGCCGCCGCGCCGGGTCCTGCCGTGCCTTCGCTAACTCCCAGCCCAGACGGAGGACATGTCCCCGTGTCCGGTCTCAACGCGGCGTGACGGTCCCCTAACGCTGGCGTCGCACCGACAGCGCTGTCGCGTGACACCTGGCCGGCTCAGCGCCGCCCCCGAGTTCAGATCAATCCGTCTCGACGAGCGACCGCTGTCGCCACTGCTGTCACCGCGAGGCCAGATGGGGTCCTTAAGCCTTTCCAGACAGGCGGTTGGACAGACAGCTCAGAGAGCTGAAGGGGCTTTCTAGAAGGGATTGTAATTATTGAGGGCTGGATTGAGGTCAGGTCTCCCTGTCGGACGGAAGTGAGATGCCTGCTTTGTAAAAGCAGTACTAGAGACTAGTCTAGGACGCTCTGGCTGAAAAAGGAATAAGGTTTCTAAGAAGCAAGGTTACGTTTTTGCCGCAGCGTGATTCCGTAGCTACACATAAACCCTAGAGTTGGAAGACAAACAATCGTCTATTTTCAAAAATAGGTTAAAACGATGAATCAACAAGGAAGGGGGTTGAGATCTACAGAAGAGCATGTCATTGGACTTTGAAACTTGTTTGTGTTTTGGAGAACCTCTCTCAATGTTTCCCATGGTGACGCCGGGTTTGGAAGCCCAGACATTCCACACAGGTCGTGTGTACAGTGTACAGTCCTCTTATGCATCGGTCATGCCTCGGGGCTGGGGGGTTGTGTTAGGGGATTAGCACTGGTGGGGGGGGGGGGGGGGGGGGGGGGTTGGGGGGGTGAAGGGTGGAGTCTTTCTGTGAGGGGGGTTTGTGTGTGTGTGTGGTGGGTGGGGGGGGGGGGGTTAGTGGAAAGGGTAGTGTTGGGGATTAGAACTGGTGGGTTTGTGTGTGTGTCAGTGATTGTGTGTGTCGTTCGGGGGGGGGGGGGGGGGTTGCCATGGTAGCACAGACACAGCTCCATCTAGATTCATACAGTGGGATGGCTTTAGTCATCGTCAGACACAGGGGGGCGCTGTATGAATCTGAGAGCTCCTACCTCGCTTGCTGTTCGCAACTTGAACAGAAGAGACAGTGGACAAAGCAACTTGAGGAGCTACGGACCAATAAAACAAAAACAAACAAAAAAAACATGATAGTTTGGTTAAACATAAAATTAAGCGTAATAAATGGCAAAAGACCTAAGCATTCATATCACGATTTCTTTCCAAAACGCTGAAATTAACACTATAAGGATGATGAATGGATTGTAAAATCAGGGGTGAAAATAGCAAGAGAAAATGTTCACTCAATGTTGAAGTGTGCAGTGTCAGATAACAAGGAACAATTGTTTAAGGGATGCTCATAACATCTTAATTTAACTGTAAACAGGGACTTATTGTGTGCTGTACATTGATGTGATGTAAATCTTGTAGAAACATGTAGCTGTAACTAAATCAAACATCCTTTCCTGTAACTTGTTGGTGACTCGACCACAAAAAATGGTAGGCTTACTAGTTGACGCTGGAATATCTTAAAGGTGAGCAGAGATCTCTGTTTTTATTATCCGTTCTCTATGGTGTTCTAGACTCCATCAAACCATTGCTTGTTTACCGAACAGACCATCTGAAACAGCCAAACATTCCTTCGTCCTGCACTCCCCCGCAGTCCTACAAAGTCTGGGAAAGATCACGGTTGCTCGCCGCCTGATGCTGGCACACACCAACAACGCATGCCCTAAATCCCCCGAGTTGGAGACACTAACGGAAACAGGCCGCGCCGATCGCAAGGAGGAGGCACACCAGCGACTCAGCGCACCAGATTAACTCGAGATCCCCTGAAATCAATCTACGTGAAGCTGCCATGAAACCGTCCCTCTTTCCTTTAACCAGGCCAGGGATGGAGGATTGCTGGGAACATCAAGGCTAGTTAGAGCGGGGAGCGATAGTCATGGAAAGTTGCGCGGGGTGCAATAATTCTGGCTAGTTAGAGCGGGGAGCGATAGTCATGTAAAGTTGCGCGGGGTGCGATAATTCTGGCTAGTTGGAGCGAGGAGCGATAGTCAAAGGATAAGAAGGAGTGTGGAAGTGAATGATTCGCTGCTGTCGAGAGATTCTGCATTTGTGTGTGTGTGTGTGTGTGTGTGCGTGCCTGCGATTTGAAAGTCGTCACAGGACGGTTGCCGAGTGTAGCCTACGCTGGGATTTCAAATTCTCATATCAAGGTGCCAAAGCCCTCTGTCACTAACGAGATTGTGAAGGAGTGGAAGGGGACAAAATCGCTTTTTGTCCGTTTCGAAATAAACCAAACAAAAAATACATTTCAATCATACAGAGTATCATTTAAAACACAGATACATTTGAGGGTGTGAAAAATCCAGAATTCGGTTTTATTGTTGTCAAGTCACCTGGTGACAGGAACTGCATACACAGTCTGAGGTAGATCTATAAGAGATGTTAGAAGAGAGACTGATAGTCTTACGTCGGTAGCCTACCTTGATTTCGGTTAGCAACCCCTAGAGATGAGACATTCGGCCGTACTGCATGCAATCGAGAGAAACCAGGAGTTATTAGGTGTATTAGGTGTTTGTGGACAGTAGATACACTAACAGGGGTTCTACAGGGGGTTGACCAGTGGCTGTGGACACAGACAACTACACATAGATGTCCCTCGGGGCTCAACCGGGAAACGACAAAACAACATTATGACCGTGACGTCACACAGGAACGGGCAGACATATGCGCCCTAGCGTGTTCCTCTGGCGTTGTATGTAATTGTGCAGTTCCACTGTGTTTTTATGTACGGATGGCGATGATGAGGGAACTTAAAGATAACCAAAAGGTGAAATAACAGCAACCAGAATCTCTCTGATACGTTGCAGGCTCATAACTAATGCAGGCACGTTTTAACAATGTATAGGGAACAAAGTGGTGGGGATACGTTTTGTTTAATTCATCAAATTGACTATTCAATCAATATCTAATTATAGTGTATTTCTGGAGGAGAAATAACAATGAATAAGTAATGAGTTGTGTCAGGAGTTGGAATGACTGATTGTGGTGCGGCATTGTAACCTCATAATTACATACAAGTCGGTATTTCCTTGTTGGGGAAATACAGGTGGTGTTTGGAGGTTGGAGATGGGAGACACCTAATGTAAGGCAGAATTAAGATAACAGACCTCCCCCAAACCTCCCACAGACTAAGCCCACAGCATCACTGTGTGTTTCTGTGTTCCGGAGGGTCATGTGACTGGGCTCAGGGTTGGTTTTGTGTCAGGTGATGCTGAGGCAGGTGTGTGAACGTCAGTGCTCATTCTCTAGTGAAGAATGCTACGTTTAAGGTGGCGCTCTTGCTTAGCGGTCATCGGATGTCCTGCAGCTGCATGTTTTCTACAGTGGCGTACACACTCTACAATGACGGAAGCAATGCTGTGTTTAGAAAGCAGCTTTCCATTCTCACATTGAAGTCTGTAAACTAAATTCAAACTGACAATGTAAATTCTTCTTTCACACGTGAAATTAAAGAGCTGTCATGTTCAGTTCTTTCCTCACCTTGACATAATAGGAGGGGTGTGATTAGAAAAATGAGAGTTATTAATCATTCTTAATAAGAGATTTATTAGCCCAAATATCCACCCCATCTGTGTCTTATCAATGAGTCTTTGGAACAAAATTCAGGTGAGCCAAGCTGAATAAGAACTGACAGATTTTAATCAATGCCATTCCCATAACGAAATGCAATCTTGCAGAGACGAAATCGCATTTTAAAATATTAATTGTTCTTTAATGGCGGCGTTAGGCCGCTCAGCGTGGCTAAATAAACTTGGAATAGAATTGAGAGAAAGTCAATAAAGAATTCAATTACCGTCAAACAACTATGAAAACGGCAGAGTTTAGCGCTTCACACAGAGAGTCTATTTTGGGTTCCTCAAGGACGTTTAGCTCTTCTCTGATTGCTTCTAGTTTGGTTTTAGAGGACACACTGTACACACAATTTCAGATTTTCATTGGGTTTCCTGAAACAAACAAAAAAAACATAAAAGAAAAAAAAGCCTCCCTCCTTTGTGTGGCTCGTATTTCATGTTGTTGTGACACAGCTGTCCACGAATGTTTGTGTTGTGTGACAGCTTTTTGTGGGTGCTAACCTTCCTACAGGCGTGTCGGGATGTGACACGGAGAACGCACCATCGGCGTGTCGTCTGTGCACACACACACGCGCACGCACGCACGCGCACTCACTCACACACGCTCCCACGCACGGATGGACACTGGGACTCCGGGGTGCGTTCTGTCTGGGCGATTCGGGGGTTTGGTCGATGGGTGAAGGGTGTGTATGTATATGCCGTGATGGAGGACATGCACATGTGCTGTGGCGGGCACAGGCCATGCGTGGGAGGAGACCCGGAAACGCGGTCATCTCTCCGAGATGGGGAGGGAAGGGGCCGGTGTCCACTTGGCTTCATGCTCATTTCTGATCACCAACTGTCACCTGACTAGCACCTTGCCATATCAACAACACCTCCGCCATATCAAAGATGTATGTCCTGTATCGCCCTTGACCTACTGTATCATCAGCCTTGGTCCCAGTAACAATGCACTGGTTCCCTCTCTCCCTCCTCTTTGAGGTCTCTCCTCTCCCTACCCACGACCCCCCGGCCGAGGGGGAGGAGAGGACCAGGCAAAAGGAAGCCGGGTCAGAGGATCGGCACACGTCCCACTGACGGTGGGTCCTCCGAGGAGAGATAGGACCCAGCGTGGAGACGCGGCCAGGCCGACAGACCGGGGGGTGGGGTGGGGGTTTGGGCAAGATGGCAGGGTGTTCTGGGGAGCGGGGAAGAAGCTCCAGACCGAGTGGTGCGCCAGCAGGAGATAGGCTCTGTGTGGAGCAGATAATACACACCCTCCGCCTGGTGCTTTATATTAATACCACCGGCCTGACATTAGACCCCCATAGAGGTCCTCTCACTTTTAATAAACTGGAGATGGCATTTATTTATAATGCATCGGGGGAGGGGGACGGGGGGAATGGTGGTTCGTGTGCAGACGACCCAGCTGTTATTGAGTCTTGGGTCTTGGTGAAGGTGAATTAATAGAAGCGTGTTGAGACAGTATGGTTGAGGGCTATTGCTTATTTCCACGGGCCGAAAATAGAAAATTAAACCAGCCCTGGCATAATGAACGCTGCTCAGCCAATTAGGATCGATTCCTCCTCGCTCATGAATAATGTAGAACCGGCGGATCAGAAATGAACATCGCTCACCAAGTGGACTGTAGAGGGGTGGAGAGCGAAGCAAAGCGTCAAGCATTTTTTTTTGTTTTTTTTCGCTGCTGCTGCTTTGAATTCATTTACTTACTAACTGGACCAATGTTATTGGGGATACCTAGAAGAGAAGGAGAGAGGAGGACAGAGAGAGAGAGGAACTGGCATTAGTATATAATAAGGATGAGACAACAATCTTCCACTTTGAACACACAGTCTCCATACACAGTGTAGACACGCATACACACACACACACACACACACATACACACACACACACACACACACACGCACACACACACACCGTACAACTGCAGGCTCTACAGCGGAGCACAGACGTGTCTTATCCTGACTCCAGTCTGCCAGTCGATTCTTTCTCCAATCAGATGTGCCAAACCACCACTGAGGAGATAATACACTCCCAACCGTCCCCATGGCGACCAGATCTTTCATCGCCAGGACACGGACCGTTCGAACGGCTCTTAGAAACCGAGCCTCAGAACCGGACTCGTAAAAAAAAAAAAAAAAAAACTCCCCGCTGTCATTCGCTTCGGCATCCTAAAAACGAAAGGTGTGGAATTCATCTTGGAGGGAAAACGGAGGTGCTGTTCTGGGAGTAGCGAGGCGCTCGATCAGAGAGCGACCCCTGAGCGTGAGCACGCTGTCCAAGTTAGGGGCAGCAGACGTCCTCGTTAGATAAAGTCTGTGTTTGTCGGCGCCTCGCTAGCTAGCTAGCGCCTCCCCCCCCCCCCTCCCCCCCCGATGAAGGCATCTGGCACACCAACACCCCGCCAGCGACAACAGGAAGAGCAGGCATGCGGGGTATTACAAATGGAGGGAAAACTAATATATATATAAAAAAGGGGATAAATAAATAAACTGGATCTCTCTCTCTGGCTTCCCCCCAACCCCCCCGTCCCCACCACCACACACACACACCCAAACGCAGAGGAGAGTCAGAGACATCTGTGCTCTGTTTCTCTCTCTCTGTCTCTTTCATCAAATGAGGGCTCTCGGTCGTTTGGTAGACAGTGCTGGGGGTACCCCAGTAGATTTACTCCTATGTGTGTGTGTGTGTGTGTGGGAGGGGGGTGTCGTTATGGGCGTGTTTCCAATTGTGTGTGTTTCCACGTGTGGGTGTGTGTTTACGTGTGTGCAAGCGTGTGCATGCACGCAGGCCACAAGCCATCGATCCACCCCGCATAATCTAATCTCTCTTTCTCTGATCCCTGCTTGACAGACATAGTTAGGGAGCCAAATGTATGACCTATGGGACGGATGTGTGTGTGTGTGTGGCTGACAGGAGGGCTGAAAAGCGAGCAACCGGAGGGGAGCTGTGGGCCTGGGGGCGGGGCCTGGAAGGCGAGATCACACCAGAGCAGGAAGGACATGACACACACATCCCTCCCACACACACATCTGCTCATCCGCATCTATACCTGTGTCTACACACACACTCACTATACACATGCTGCTGTGGACCTGACTAATCTCACACTTGCATGCACTTTTCACGCCCTGGCGGCCTCTACACACATACCCACCCCCCCCACACACACACACAGTAAACACACGCTCACTGTATGCCGCTGTGGACATAATCTCATACATGCATGCCGCGCCCTGGCGCCTTCTACACATACATACAGTACACACACACACATATACATGCAGTGCACACACACACACAAACATACACACACACACACACACACACAGCATGGACAGTCCACAGGCCTATTCTGAGCGTTTGCGGTGACAGATGTCGCCTTCACAGAGAACCAAAAGAAGGTGTTCACCGACAGGGCCTCAGGCCGGCAGCTGCGAGGTCTCACCACGTGCGAGACTGGAGGATGAACTAGCATTTCCCGATTCTTATCTACGACCTCCTCCATATCCATTCTCGGCGGCGGCATCCTTCCGAACACCCCCCCAAGGAAATAGAACCCCGTTCGGAGATTGCACAGTTATCAGTCTTCTAACAAAAAAGCGATCCTACGGTGACGATATGACAGCCTTTCGTGCTGACCGTGCAGTAATAGGTACCAGTCGTCCGTAAGTACTCGTTAAAGAGCATCGACGGTGGAAATCTCCACCCGGCCCGAAAACAGGAGCCGTGAAGTTTCAGGAGAAGCCAGGTCGGTTTCTAACTGTTCTTACTGTCAGGGGAGCCTTGCAAAGCTTGTGAGGTTATCTAGAGGTCGATATATTCCCCTAACGTCCTCCGTATTAGTTGAAACAACAGCCGCAAAATCTGATAAAGCGGCGAGATCACAAATCCAGCACTTCTGTGCTTCCTTCCCGGCTGCTTCTCATTCAGCAGGGGACGTTATTTTCTATCTCGTGAAAAATACAAGTGTGTAAACAGGTGTATATCGTGGGGGAAAAAAACGCATTTGTTTCGTGAATTCAAGCTTGTCAGTCCAACCCACACAGTCAGAGGGTCGTAGCAGGAGGTCAGGATTCTGGTCGTCTATGCCTGCAGTCAGGAACAAAGCCATTACCCTCTTTATCAACTACCTACAGGCGCGCGCAGATGCTAAAGATCGTATGTGGTACCATTAGATTAATTTTCAATCACCGTCGTTTCGAATCCTCTTCAACTGCCCAAGTTGCCCATTACGGAGCGGAGCCCAGATCTAATCGCGCAGGGTTCACACAGGGAAGGCATCAGGGGTTCTTATGTTTATGGCACGCTCCATTGATTTTTATGGGCTGAGTTTCTTGGTGTCTCTAAGGTCGCTGGTCGCTTGATGGTGAACTTGATCTCTGAGGGCGTGGGGTGGCGTGTGTCCGTAGATGTACACAGACACACACACACAGAAGCACAAGCGTCCACGCACGCGCACAGGCCCTGGGAGAAAGACAGACACGCGTTCGAACCCGACGCCGAAGAACACATTCGTAATCCGTTCTCCTTGGTGCTCTGACAAGCTCTCTGCCCTTCGACGGAGCTCCTGATCGGATGTTATTAACCCCACCTGGTTAAGAAGCCCCCCACCCCCTCCCCCCCCACCCCCAAGGAGGCTCCAGGCAACAGCTTCGGATTGGGCCAGCCGTCAACAGTTCCCCAACCTCCATTGGAAGACCCATCTGCTAATTAGCAACCCGCTGTGCGTTTGGACAGAATGAACGTGTTTTTAGGATTTCGTAAGACCGAGCGAGCGTGCAAGCGTGTGTGTGTGTCTGTCTGTCATGGAGAGACATGCCCGGAAGCCTCAGCACTGGGTTTCCTCTCATTATGACCTTCAGCTGGATTTGTGTATTTGCCTAGCGTCCACCTGGGCCTTCCACGAGAAGCTTATCTGCTAAATTTCCACCGCAGGCTAAGTTGGTAATTACTTTCCCTGGCCGCCGTCATTTTATGGCTATCCATCATTGTCCGGTCCTCTGGTACAGCCGGCCTGCGATGGCGACAAGCCCCGCTAACCAGTTATGGAGGAGGTTTGCCCATCCGTGCCGGGGAAACGACCACCCACAACGTGATTGAATTCCTCGGGAGCAACATTACCGCATGCCCCTGCCTGACTGCTTGACTACTCTATCTAAATGTCTTGGGGGGTGGGGGCGGGAGGAGGATGGAGGATGGATTTGTATTGAAGGTGGCAAGTGTTAAAGTGCTCGTGTGCCGAGTTTGGAGTCACAGTTAAGATTCCGGAGGAATGGGGCGGGCGGTGGAAAAATACAGAGACGGAAGAAACAAATATTTGAAAGAGAGATTACGGTGGCAGCTGCATAGAGCCGCGACGGGAAGGAGGCAAAGTAAACAAGATGGTCTCCTGAGGGAAGAAGGAGAGCATGAAACAAAACCGAGAGATAGTGCAAGAACAGAGAGGGAGGGAGGGAGGGAGGGAGAGGGGGGAGGAAGGGAGGGGGGGAGGGGGGTTAGAAGAGCAGAAGTTAAATAGAGAGAGGGGATGGAGAGAACAAGGGGTAGAAATTGAGATATACATCAAGAGAGCGATAACGAGATAGTGTGTGAGAGAGAGAGAGAGAGAGAGAGAGAGAGAGAGAGAGAGAGAGAGAACTGAATGAAATAGGAGTGAGCAACACTTCAATGGCATGAGGAGAAGTTGCAAATCGAGCCAGAGACAGAGAAAATATAAACAAGCCATAAACATGTGAAAGACAGAGAGAATGGAGGCTGTGTCCGCGCGTGCACGTGAGCGCACGAGTGTGTGCGTGTGTGCCTGTGTGTATGTGACAGTGTGTGGCTCTGCGGAAATGAATGGGTTAAACTCATGTGATTACACATGAGTAACAAACTAAAGCGGGCAGAGGTATAACTCACTGCAGTCTCTCTACACAGCACCCAGGAGACACTGGAGGAGATCCTAATTACACCACATATCCAGACGCTGTTTAAACAGGGTCACCTGTCTGCTCCTCTGCAGATTTCAGGGAACACTGGGCGAAACGTTACGGTAAATGCATGTTAGAACACACTCTGTCAGCAATTTCGAAGATTCAAATATTGAGGAAGTTAAGAAAGTGATAGTCTTGTTCTGACATGAGCAGAGGAAGTTCATACATGTAAAAACAGGGAGTCAGGTGGCTGAGCAGTTAGAGAATCGGGCTAGTAATCTCAAGGTTGCCAGTTCGATTCCTGGCCGTGTCAATTGACGTTGTGTCCTTGGGCAAGGCACTTCACCCTACTTGCCTCGGGGAATGTCCCTGTACTTACTGTAAGTCGCTCTGGATAAGAGCGTCTGCTAAATGACAAAATGTAAATGTAAAATGTACAGGGGGCACACGCAAAACAGGGATTTTATTGTGTCTGTGGTCTATGTTTTGGGTTGACTTGTACTGAATAAACACTAACCAAATGAACAAAAATCTGTGCTTGTTTATTTGTGTGTGGGCGAGAGAGAGTGTGGTGAGAGAGTGTGTGTGGGGTTGGGGTGAGAGAGAGTGTGTGGGGGGGTTGAGAGAGTGTGGGTTGGTGTGTGAGACCGTGTGTGTGTTTGTGTGTGGGTGAGAGAGAGTGCGTGTTTGCACATGTGCACACACTTATTTTTGCCTCATCAGAATGGGGAATCAAGGGCAAGCAACCAAGCTCAAACATCTGTTTGTTACTCGCTAATACACGCTAATTAGAGAAGCAGCATGAGAAAAGGCCATTAGTGAGTCTCAATCCTGCGTGCTGATAATGATCTGTTGTTGTTATGATTTACTCCTCTGTATGACGCGAATATTTCAGGCCAGATTAGCGGGGTGGAGTTTTAACAGAGGAGTACCATTCCCGGTCTCTAAGATGGTGAAGAACCTACAAAGATATTCTTTCTCTCCTCTTTCACATCTAATCTCCCTGTTCCTGATCTGGCTTCCGTGAGATCGCCTCTGGATCCTGCCAGCTTAACTCTGCCTAGAGGCAGCACTGTCACTGAGAACAATTCATCAACAATTCAAAAAAAGTGCTGTAGGAGAAGAAAAAGTCACATAAACACTGAAGTCTTTGGGTTTCCACTTCCTGTGGAGGCTGAGGTCTGGGTCTGGAGGGAGGACACTCTGTCAGTACCCCAACACACACACACACACACACACACACACACACACACACACTAACTCTGCCAGGGGACATGTCTGCTAACGCCCCTTTGATCTGGGGAAGTTTGGAGATTGGACTGTTTTACATTCTGCCTCTGATCCTGATTGGACGAGGTGGGATTAGGAAAACAGGAGCGTTCGATACCCTAGTGTCTCAGACTGGAGAACTGCCATCACATACACACACACACACAATATAGTCCCACACACACACACACACACACACACACAGAACTACCATGCCACACACACACACACTATTGGGACGATGACCTCAGCCCTCCTGGGTCATCAGGAGTTCTTCCTTCTCATCTGCCTGCCGACGGACAGTGTTTCCATGACAACGCTTTTTGCCTCGTTCTTATCGGCGTGCACGGTGTGTGGTCACACTTGAACACACACACTGGGCTCTTTCAACACTCACAACAACAGAACCCTCTCGTTCTAAATAACCCAGATGCCAGACTCCGGAAAACAAACAAACAAACAAACAAAAAGCCATGGGTAAGATAAGTAGCTTTGCTGACGTGACGTTTGCAGCCAGCGTCGGAGAAGACGCTCTTAGCCACATGGAGTGGATCCAGCAGGTCGTCAACTCTCCCCCGTCCTGATCCCCTCGCCTCAGAGG
>NC_090064.1:6846877-6921877 GCF_038355195.1 Osmerus mordax
GCTGGTTTGCCATATGTATCTGCTAGTGTTGAATCCTAATTACCAGTAAATGGAGCCGACGTGTCCGGGAAGCAGTGCAGGAGGAGCAGGGGAGAATAGCCGCGACACGCTTTATAAGTGGGTTAAGCAAGAGAAGCAATTGCACCCAATGTAATGCACAGGTGTAGTTTTAATGACGTACAGTGGGGCCAGGCTGTCTGGGTGCATGTTTTCTCGTGGCTCTTTGTAAAGGAGCACCAGAGATTGGGGTGGGGGGGGGGTGGGGCAGGGGGGGGGGGGGGGGGGGGGGGCGGGGATATCCAGTCGCAGGGCTGAGCGTTGACGCCTTGAGGTTTGCCCAGGTGCTTCGGTGGGGGCAGACACAATACAGACACAATTACGGCGAGAATGTTTTCGCTTAATCAGGCCACAGTTATTCAGAACATAGATGAACGCCACAACAAACGAAAGAAAAACCAGCACCCACAATGCAGCTGTGGAAGTCTGTTTCGACCCTCTCTTCTTCCTCCAGCCGGCTCCTCCACCTCAGCCTGCGCCGGCGATAAAACTGCTCTCGCTCTCTGCTAGCGAGCTAGCCGCTAATTGCATCCTGAGATGTTTTTTCCTCTGGCCCACAGTGCATTGTGGGAAGTCCAAGTCAGACTTGTTCGTCCTCCAGAGACAGCCCTTAGCAAAACGACCCTCTCCGAACCGACCCCCTCACAAACACACGCGTTTTCACACACACACACATACACACTGCGAAGTAACAGGCTTTGACAGGGAGAAAAGCCAGAGTTCTGGGGAGGTCTGAACTTCCTCTGGGTCTCCAGGGATCCTCTGCAGGAACGCTTCACCACCACAAGCGTTCAACAACCTCAGCTGGGGTGGTACTGGACAGACAGACAGACACACAGACAGACATGCAGGAAGGCAGAGAGACAGACAGACAGACGTAGATAATTTTCCTCCTGTGCTCAACTCTAGTCTGAAGAACATAGACTTGAACAGGACTTGTTATTCCTGTGACTTCACACATCTTAGCAGCGTTGATGTGTGGGAACAGAGCTGAACACAGTTACTCAAAATAACATTCTTCTTTCACTCTTTTCTTTATTAATCCCTAGTTGCAAGTGGCAATTGTGATGTTCTCTGTTTACAAAACGGGTAATCAAATTCCGACCTTGAAATCTGATTGGCTGACAGCCAGGGTATATTGATAATAAACAAAAGCTCAAACCTCTCCACAGCTGCGCATTCCACAAACGAACCAGAATTAGACGCCTGTCTGCCTCATGTAAGGTCTACCTCACTTACCGCGTTGCTAAAGCGAGGCGCTTTTAGCAGAACCAATTAGAACACGAAGAGCAGTGCAGGTAAGTGACCCCACAGTTGAACTTCCTCTCAGAGACGAGTATCCAAATTAGTTTTAATGAACGTTCCGGAGAGCGGTCGAGCGGTGGCTTGTTCCCTCAGACCCCCCCCCCCCCCCCCCACCCCCCCCCCCCAGCAGCACTCCTAAAAAAAACTTGGTTCGGATCCTAATGTGATACTTAAATAGGGTTGCTAACTTTGTCGATGTGAATACGGACCAGAAGGTGGCCTGCCGCAGCAGTGCTGGCATGGTTTTGAGTGAATACACAGAGTATTGCTTTAAGCCATTTGTCGTCATAATGATGGCTAATTGGCACATTTACTTCACGTCTACTGATGCGCGTGAGGGGGAGCTGTTCTCAAGTGTCGTGATCAGCACTGCCCCTCCTGCTGGTCAGTGGTTGGATCAGCGTAGCCGTCAATGATAGGACAAGGGAGGTCACCTATGGGACGAATCAATTCGACCCAATGGAAAGGTTGGAAAGGTTTCCACATAAAGCGCCGGTGAAGAACTGGGGCGGTTAGCGGGGGCGCTAGCTGCATGCTAGCACCACCCGCCCGCCCGCTCGCCTCCCTGCCTGCATCTGCCTTCTCCAAACGCTACGAGATCCGCGGCATTACTTATGTATGGCGGTGGTCATGCTACCCAAGCAGGAGTCAATCAGGAGGTCTTTACCCTGCTGACGCGTCAACCCAGTTCAATACAATCGATGCGGTGGCTACGCTGATACTGCCTCAGTGATACTGTCTAGGCCCACCAGAGAGGTAAGGGCCTAGACCACTGGGGTCAGGTGGCCGGGTTTTGAGGGAGCCCTGGTGGGGGAGAGACATCAGCGATCGGTGTCGTGTCGTAAGCAACGTTGATGATGGGTCTCCTTAAGGACAGGCACTGGGAGAGTGAAGGGTATTGATTGGTGTGGATCTGCAGACATGGGATCCACTTGATCCCCGTGTGTTGGTGTGTTTGCGTGGCAACGTGTGTGTGTGCGCGCGTGCTTTTTTGTGCTTGTGCATGTGTCTGTGTGCATTTGCGTGCCTGTGTGCGTGTGTGCCTGCGTGTGCGTTTGTGTGCCTGTGCGTGTGTGTGCAGGCACGCGTGCGTGCGTGTGCGTGTAACCACAGCCTCTAGCACTTGACCCAGCTCCCTGCCAAAGCACTCGCCCTGTCCTAACATCCAACTCAATACTGATACTAAAACCTATCGACGTTTCCATCCGCTGTCATTGAGCATTAGGACCTAAGTTATGTGTCCCGCAGCTCGTCCGGAACTGCAGCGTGTCGCCCTGTCATGAACACGCCAACGAGCCCAGCTCCCAACCCGCCCGTCACAGCAGGAGGCCCAGCGGATCAGCATGACTCAGGGGGAGGATGGTAGTCTGTCTGAGACAGGGACTGATCCCCCCCCCCCCCCCCCCCCCCACCATAAAGACAGGTTGGGGATGGTTGGAGACTCGACTGATCGCCGGCCTCGGAGGACTGAGGAAATGAGGGTTTCTGAATGGCCAGAGGGCAGTGTTTGCTGTTCACCAATGCGAGGGAGCCCTTGCCATGACAACTGAACTGGGGAGAGAGGAGAAGTGAAACAGTGTGTGGGTGCGCGTGTGTGTGTGTGTGTGTGTTTGCATGGTCGAGAATTGTGTGCGCGGACAGGATGTCCAAGCAAGTGTTGCGTGTATATATAATCTGTGAATGCACGCAATCACAATGTCTGAGTTTCAACTGGTTTCAGCTGGCAGACACGTTTTGATGATGCCACTGACCTGTGCTCACCATCCTCTTCAGATAACCATGGTCATCGTCACTGTTCAGACACAACAACCTTGTGCGGGGGGGGGGGGGCAGGTTGGGCGGAATTCAATAGAACATCCTTTTTTTGTTCAGCTCTTGTGAGATCCAGACCTATTATGTGACTGTTCTGCTGGAAGGCTAAAGCGCCCATTAGAATGATCCCACATCATAACAGTGAGCATTTATCTACCTCCATAACGATCACTCGCTGTTCATGACCCGTCGATCACGCTGCGGTTCTCCCTCCGCAGCGTGGCCAAGTTGGGCGATCTAAATGACGTATCTGACGGGGGGAGCAACTCATTTACATTTAGTCATTTAGCAGACGCTCTTATCCAGAGCGACTTACAGCAAGTACAGGGACATTCCCCCGAGGCAAGTAGGGTGAAGTGTCTTGCCCAAGGACACAACGTCAGTTGGCATGACCGGGAATCGAACTGGCAACCTTCGGATTACTAGCCCGACTCCCTCACCGCTCAGCCATCTGACTCCCTAACTCGTTTTGAATCTCAGTGACTGCCGGAGTCCCTGTGTGCTGGGGTGATAGGACACATACAGCAGTAGAATGCACTGCAGCTCTGCTTGCACTTGCCTGCTTTGTAACATTGACTCGTTTGCTTTGACCGTTATGTCGAGGCAACCTGACCTAATCCAGACCTATTGTTCACCGGTCCTTCCCAAATCTGCTGACACACCCCTTACTCTGCCTGAATAATATACACAAAGTACCTCTCTGTTAGCCTGGTACCTAACCAGACTCTCGTACATTGCATTTGTACAGAGAGTCTGGCCTCGGTCCATTGAAAAGCGTTGACTTCCTTGTAGGCGGTTACTCTATTGAAGTTTAAAACTATTGGATCTGCCCAGAGCCAATCTGATCTGCCATAACCAATTGCTATCGTTCGCCAATTCCTTCACCACTACTGTAACAGAGCTAGCTGCCGTAGCTGGAAAATCAAACTGTTCCCGAACCCCGTGGGGAGGAGGGCCACAACATCATGGCCACCAACAAAACTCAGCAAGGATTGTTCTTGCTCCGGCTTTAGCTGTTGGATATTCGGCAGCGTTGCCACAACGGACCGAATGGCTTTGCTCGCATCTCTCTCCACCGCCATTACGGAACTACAACACAAACTAGCGCACGACATCAACGTCATCGTTCTCAGCCACTCCCTCTGTTCGCTAATTCGCCGGTAGAGAATCAACCTGAAAAATCTGACTTACGTACCTCATGGCCAGACCTATGTACAGAAGCAAAAATAAAATTGAGCGGAAGTACGTAAGAGGGCAGAGCCAGGCTACCTCCCTGTCACCTTTTCAATGGAAGGTGAGGCCGCAGGGGAAAAAAGCCAGTCCTGAATGGACAATAAGGTTGATTCTGTCTGTTATTTGGGATAAAGACAGAGAAATGATTTCAGTCTGGGAGTGAAATCCAGCAGGCATATGGCTGTTTCTTCTCTCACGTCCAACAGATCCTCTCCTATAAGCCTCATCATGCGTCCAGATAACGAGCCGGTTGCCGGGAAAGCAGCCAAGCTTTTCTGGATTAGACGATGAGAAGCTATCAGATCTGTGGTCCGAGTCTGGAGACGGGCCTAGTGGTGCCAGCAGGCGCTGTCTGTGTGGAGGAGACCTAATTTAGCCTCGCTATCCTAAACACAGAGGCTATCAGCCTCACTACCCTAAACACAGAGGCTATCAGCCTCACTATCCTAAACGCAGAGGCTATCAGCCTCACTATCCTAAACACAGAGGCTATCAGCCTCACTATCCTAAACGCAGAGGCTATCAGCCTCACTATCCTAAACACAGAGGCTATCAGCCTCACTACCCTAAACGCAGAGGCTATCAGCCTCACTATCCTAAACGCAGAGGCTGATGATATCCGAGTTTAGACAGGCTGACAGAGGTGTTGGAACTGAGAAACGGCCTAGCTAGCGCTGTTAGGCTGCGATGAATGAACTGAATAGCAATGTGGGTTTCTGGTGCATGACCACTGTACATGCAGGCGCACACACACACATACACACACACACACACACATACAGTATGTGCATACACAGAGACATACACAGGCACACACACACATACAGTATGTTGCATACACAGAGACACACACAGGCACATACACACACAGACACACACACACACACATACACAACGTGACTAGCTAGTGATGTGCCAGTTATTGGCAGGGGGAGGGGACGGATGAGGGAAGTGAAGGAGAAGTCAACGAGGTGATTACTCCTGAACTCCTGACAGCTGGGCCCATTATGACGGCAGGGCAGAGCGGGAAGACCAGAGATAGACTGCAGGAGCACATGTCTGAAAGGCCTCTCCATTAATGAAATGGGTCACCACATGAATGCTGACTGGGGGAAGAATAGAAAAAATGCCTTAGATAGGGTTTGCCTCTCCTTCCACTATTCCCAAAGAGCACAATGGAGGAAATTGACTAGTTTAATGCGAGGATAAAAGAGCATTATGTGAAATGAGGGTGGCAAATGGCAGACTATTGAAGGGAAGAATTTAATAAAAAATATTCTCCAGAGTAGTTAAGCAGGCTTAGTAATATTCAATAATCAATAAAAATGGCAAGCAACAAAAAAAATCCATGCACACAAGCTTTCTATCGTGCAGATCTGCATGTAAACATGGGCCAGCAACTTTCTGACACACACCAGTGAACGTATGTTTATATTTGGGGAACAAAGTTTGTTACATCTAAGATAGATAACAATAGTTATTGTCATAAACGATTACTGGAAGCGGAGTGATACATGTATGGTTTAACCCTTGTGCTGCTTTCGGGTCACATGACCCAAAGGTTCATAACGAACCATCGTTGTGTTTACCCAATTTTACCCAATACAAAAACACAATTTTTTCTTTTAACCATTCCAATGTGGGGGGTCTGAGACAGCCCGACAGTTAAAAGAAAATGCTTCACTTTGTTTTTGTATGAGGTAAATTTGTCGCAATACGACGGTGGGTCACAATGACTGATGGGTCAGAATGACCCGAAGATAACACAAGGGTTAAAATTCCAGTGCTGTTACACTCTGCATCAGCACTCATGGAAGGACACTTGTCCAATCAAATTACTTGGTCGGAACTCACTTGTGTAACAATCGCTAAGTGCGCTTATTCAGTAAGAGCGAGTGTGGGTATGGCCTTGTTCCAGACTGTGTGTCTCTTGGTATGTGAAGAGCTTCTCTGATCTCAGTTAGAGAGGAGCTTGAGGTGTACTGTATGCTAGCACGCACACACACACACACTGTGCCACAACTCTGTTTACGAAGCAACATATGGTGTTGTCAAGCGCGTGTGGAACAACTTGAGATTCGAGGCACATAGCCCTAGTCTCCTAGCCCGCTCACCAGCCCGAGACATAAAAATGTAATTATATTGTCCATGTGCAATGCTATTTTAACACTGCCGTAGCAGATAGAGGAGAAATCAATCTGAGAAAAATCTGAATATCGATGTCACCTCAACCGAGATAATTTGCAGTATTTCTGATGGGTCTCGCCACTGCGGAATGGATGATCTTTTTCAAAAGAAATGATTTCCTTGCAGTTGAAACTAAGAAGTATGCCCTTCAGGAAACAGAGAGGTTTTGGTCACCTGTAGTGGCAGTGGGCCTAGGTCTCCACAAAGCCACATCAACAGACATTCCTTCTTCTCGCTCTCTGTTAGAGTACATACCACATCCAGCCTTCTATACAACATCCACCCTTTCTCTGCGGCTTTCTGATCTGTCAAACGTCTCAAACCGATTAACAGAGCGTCGCCTGTCTGCGATACGACACACACGTCGATGGGGTCCCGCCGTAAGCTCCCATTTGATTCTGTGAAGAACGAGAGGAGATGGAGGTGATCATGTATTTGTCAACTGACAGGATATCAAACCGGCTTGCTCGCACGGCTCTGTAAACACAAAGTCACCGCTCCGCACGGCTCGTTTTATTCCCTCTTCTTCTCTCGCTTTATTCTTCCTCTCCCCATTTGGCTGGCAGTCAATAATCTCTGTTTGAGGTCCCTTTCTCCAGCAGCTACCTCGGAGGAAAATGTTTATTTACGAGCCAGGTGGCACGCATTAGCCATGCCTCTCTCGGAGATACCCGGCACTTACTGTACACAATCACAATCACATTCGCACTCCATCTCAGCCATTCTTCAGCGGTGAGGGGTGGTGAGGGGGGGGGGGGGTGGGGGGGGGGGTGCAGAGGGCGGTGGGGTGGGACGACATCAAATGTGATTGTGTGACAGCAGTACGTGTAGCGTGTAAAGATTCATCTGTCATCGTTTTACCCTTTCTTATATATACTTTTTTCTTCCCCTCACGGGGCGGTATGATGTGATGGGTCTGGCAATGAGCCGCTCCATGTCGGGGTTTCCAAATCTTTTCAATTGTGATTCTGATTACAACTTTAAATTGTGATTAGGGACTGGGCTCTGACGAGCGTTTAGGACCAGTTGCAAAAGAAATCACAAAGGGACGTAGTTTAGCTCCTGCTGAGCTCAGTCCCAGCTAATATAGGGGAGGCACGGTACAGACACAGCATGTCCAACTGATTCTGCCCGTGTGACAGGCTTATCCCCTGCGGACGGTTGCTTCTTGGAAACTGTTTGTTGATGTTGCTTCCATTTATTCATAACAACACTACGTACGATAATTCCGAAATGATTCATGCCCTTAGAGTTGAAATACTTTCCGGTAGTCTGTCCAAACTCAAGTTTGGTCCTCTGCGGGTAAGGACGTAAGAAGCTGTCTAAGCGGTACTCTATTGAGCCGTGTTTCACGGTCAATGTGTTTTGGTTGCTGATGACGTGTTGATATTTATAACCCCCTTGCATGGTTAGCATCCGTGTTTTTGCCACAGTATCTCATGGAGGGCGTACCAGACTGCAGGGGAGAAGCCCGGGAGCGCACACTGTCTCCTTCAACGAGGGGCTAATTAACAACGAGAACCGAGAGATGATTGGCAGGTGCCGTGTCGTCATGTGACACTCCTGTGCTCTGACCCGCCCGGATGGGGCCTCGATCCCCTCGAGGCCCCAGCCTCACCGACAGCCATGGTGACTCAGCGCGGGCAGCTGGGACCTCCTGATATGGCGAGCCGTGCTCCGACGCTGCCAACACACCGCCGACCTCCTGTTACCCTCCCCCTCCTCCTCCCCTCCACATCCTCCTCCCCCCCCTCCCCTCCGTTCGACTCCCTCGTTCTCCCATTTTTTACCGACACAGTTCACGGGTGTGGAGCTTCAGGGTGTTTTCGTGTCATTAGTCGTGTGGGCTTGGCGTGTGACGACAGCGGCATTAGCGCTGCCGTCCCAGAGATCCAGCCCTGCTGTCTGGGTATTGATATCCAGGACGCGCTGAGCCAACAGTGGTAAATAGCAAGGCCTGGGGTGGCGAGGACGCAGTGTTATTAGAGAAGCAGCGGCGGAGGGCGATTGCTCGGTTATTCCGTTGCTGCGTGGAGAGACAGGAGTGGGCGGGGGAAGGGGGGGAGAGAAGGAGACAAAGAGAGGGAGAGAGACAGATAAATGACAAGAGCGAGAGAGAAAGAGAGAGACGGAGAGACAGACAGACTGAGAGACAGAGAGAGAGAGAGAGAGAGAGAGAGAGAGAGAGAGAGAGAGAGAGAGAGAGAGAGAGAGAGGAGAGAGAGAGAGAGAAAGATGGAGAGATGGAGAGACAGACAAACTGAGAGAGAGAGACAGAGAGAGAGAGAGGGGGGGGAGCAGGGAGAAGGAGAGACAGGCAGGGGGGGGGGTGAGGGGAGATGGATGACTGAAGCTGTAGAGTGGGCTGGAGAAGGAGAGAGCCGGCGTTCGGGGCGACAGATCGCTTTCCCACTTGTGAAAGCCGGTAATATAACCTTCCTTGAAGACGGGGGCCAGGTAACATGTCTGAGTATCCACACGTCAGCCTCCATCTCAGAGAGTGATGTTCTCAGCGTGACTCCATCTCTGGGCTCGGCACTACGATTCCAGAAGCACAGCTAAAAACAGAGGTGAGAGGACGAGGAGAAACTGAACGCGTGAATTCAAAAAAAGAAAAACGAACTCTCGACGTTCCTGAGTTGCAACGATTTTCGCGTCAACCTCCCCTCATGCTGCAAACACACAGGTACGCCTGTTGTTTCCCACGTCCTGCTGTCGTCCGAGAGCAGAGCTTGATGAAGACCCGTTCGTCTGAATCAGGTGTGTTGGGGCAGGGAAACATACAAGACAATGTGGGCCCAGGGTTGAAGAGCACTGGTCTAAATGCCCAAATCGTCCATGTTTTAGCTGTGGTCGTTTCAAAAATATAGTAAACGGTGCACGATACAAAAAAAAGAAGAATGTTCTGTTTGGAGCTCCGGAACCTTCCTAAACTAGGCTGGCGGGACACGAGATCAAAGAGAGTCGTGGGGGGGGCGGGGTTTGGGGGAGTCAAGGTTGGTGCTGGGCCCTGGATGCAGGCACAGGGACAGGAAGGAGGTCGACGCCCGGACTCGGAGATTTGTGGCTCCTGAGATCTCACGGGCTGACTAGCCACTGAAGGCCATCAATCACCGGGCTAGGATGTCTTAATCCGCCCTGCAGGCCGACCACCACACCACCGCAGGAAGGAAGGTCAATCCTCCAGGTCTCCATATTCTTCAAATATACACAGAGACACACACAAAGCCCAGTTCCCTTTGAAGAAGGCTGAGTTTGAAACATGTCGTGTGAGCTGCCTGGTGATAGGGGAGGGGCGGGGTTAAACCAGGTCGTACAGGAAGTGATGTCATTTCTGACCCCGGCAGTCTTTCCTTGTTCCCTCCTCCCGGCTACTGTGACTGATAGCGTTGCTTTCAGTCACAGCAAAAGACGTCAGGCGGCCTAAGCGTATATTTTTACATACTAAACTGTTTCTTTAGCCGAGCTGACATATGGAAATAGTGTTTGTGGATAACGAGATGACTGGATGATGAATGAGGTGCCAGAATCAATTGGGTGTGTGATTACACATTAGAGCTTCCCTTACCCACAATGCTCCTTGATGAGTCACCTCAGACACGCAGGAAATAGCTCCCCCCCCCCCCCCCTCCCTCCCCCCACCACCACACCTCCTTACTGTCAGCACTACGCAGAGGTCATTTCGAAAAGTGATAATGACACACAAGTGCTAACACTCACCGCAACACCTCGCCACAGATGTTTTACCGACTGTTCACTCAAACGCACAGGGTGACATTTCCGTTGTTTACTGTCTACGTTTTGCATCTGCAGGACCCAACGCCTGGTCACCTGTCCAGCCCTGATGAAGCCTTCCACGGGCTTGAAGTTGAGACGTACCGGTCAAGGAGAACTGCTGACTCTGAGCAGATGAAGTGCAGACCACAGCACAAGGAGACACACATGCTTTTGGAGTAACAGAAAGACAGAGAGAGGGAGATAAATGAATAAAGAGAGAGAGAGAGAGGGGGGATGGCGGAGACAGTGAGAAAGAGATGGGGGAGAGAGGGGGGGGAGAGAGAGAGGGAGAGATGGGAGAGAGAGAGAGGGAGAGGGGAAGGGAGAGAGAGGGGGGAGAGACTGAGGAGGGGCAGATGCTGAATGACTTATTCAAGGGAGGAAGTGGGCAGGATGAAACATGAAATGAGCACAAATAGATGATCTGTCTTCCATGGAGAGACCTGGGAGAGAGTCACGCATACGGGGAGAGAGGGAGCGAGAGGGAGTGAGGGAGTGAGGAAGAGAGACAACGAGAGAGAGAGAAAGAGGGGGGGGCGGGTGAAAGAGAGGTAGAGAGAGAGTGAGAGAAAGAGAGGGGAAGAGTGAAGGAGACAGAGAGAGCGAAAGAGAGAGAGAGACTCAATCTCTGCTTCCTCAAGGGAAGTGCCATTGAGCCATCACTCTCTACAGAACTGATCTATGGGTTGAATGGCTCCACCCAGAGCAGTGACACCACGCGCCACACTGCATGTTAA
Organism: Osmerus mordax; assembly: GCF_038355195.1. Taxonomy (NCBI): domain Eukaryota; kingdom Metazoa; phylum Chordata; class Actinopteri; order Osmeriformes; family Osmeridae; genus Osmerus; species Osmerus mordax. The sequence goes on from NC_090064.1 coordinate 6,857,986, forward strand.
TATCCCCACCGTCACATCGGAGGAGAACCACCGCCTTCACGCCTGCGTCCTTCTGCCCTGCTGCGGGGACGGACGTTCAGACCCATCGCTTTCGCTTCAGCTCAGCGAGTGTTTTGAAGTCGTTAGGACTTTTTCAGGAGCCACGGGTTATTCTTAATCATTGGTGAACCACAAAATACGAATCAATAATTCGCCGTGGGTGTTCGTAGGTAAAGCTGGAGACCATTTTTCCGAGAATGACTTGGTGTAAAAGGTGTGGGGAGAGGTCATAAGAGGCATGACTTCACAAAGCGTTTCGTAACGAGAGCGCCGCACGCTGTGAAAAGTGCAGCGCAGTGGGATCAGGTTCAATTAACGAGTACGAACGAGAGACTCCAAAGTATCAAGTCTCGTAGTGTTATCAAACCAGTATGAGACGTAGGTTTTTAGAACGTCGGAAAAAAGCCGCTTCGATTTCCCAGCGATTAACCGAGTCGTGCGATGCTTGCCCGTCCCATCTAGAATGTTCCGACCGAGGTCCACAGGGTCCCGGTGTGCACGCCTGACTGGCTCATGGCTAGTCCTGACTCTCCGGGAAGTCCCTTGGAAGTGTACCGAGCAATGTGCTTTTTAGGAGATACCAGGGTTAAGAAAGTGATAGGCCATAAGGCACAAGCTCTTTAATGCAACCCCGGATTTCCAGGGCAGGAAAACGCAACAGCCAGTAATCAATTCTCCCATTCAAGTGAATTACCTGTCTACCCTGGCAGTCAAGATGGCTGTGAGCCCTCCGGGTGCTTTGTGACCTTGCTCTGCTCGCCTGTAGCCCACGTCTGCTTGGGAAATTGAATCGCAGCTCCCAGGGGCGATGTGGCAAATTGGGGGAACAAACTTTCTTTCGCCGACGATCTCATCTCTTTTTTTGTTGTTGAAGCGAATGGTACCGGTCGAGAAGGGGGGGGGGAGGGGGGGGAGCGAACGACAACAACGACAAAAACATAACAAAATAGTCGAGGTGAGAGAGGCGGCGGGTGGTGGGCTGGCAGTTCCATATCGCACAGGCCGAAAGCGCGGCGCGGACTGGTAGGACGGACTGGCGTCTTACCAAACCGAAGACTGCGCTTTCTCTGAGCTTGTGCTGGCTCTGTCTCCACTCCAGGCTGGAGGCCATCAGCCCCTCTCCCAGCCGGGGGGGGGGGGGGGGGGGGGGGGGATCTGAGATGGAGGACGGGGTTCAGTCCTGGAGTCCCAGGCCTGGGGGATGGATGAGGTGGGGTTCCTTCTCCATGTATAATTCAAGGCGGGGAACAAGGACCATCAGAGAGAGATCCTTCAGGAGCCCAAATCCTTCCCCCGCTTGAATTACACTCTATTGATCACATCACGGGAGGGGAGGGGAGGGAGGGAGGGAGGGGAGGGAGGGAGGGAGGGAGGGAGGGAGGGAGGGAGGGAGGGAAAAAGCTGAGAGGGGGGTGGTGCAGAAAGACAGAGAAGGAGAGTTTGAGAGAGAGAGAGAGAGAGAGAGAGGGAGGGAGAGAGAAGGAGAGAGGACGCTCAAACAAATATACAGTAGGTGAGAGATGGAGCGTGTTTAGAGAGCAAGAAAAATCGCTAGTGTGCCCGAGTCAGACAGAACGTAATTAGAAAATGGCATCTCACCTCCTCCCTCCCTCCCTCCCTCCCCCACCACCCCTTCAGACCTGCTGATACAGTAAGACATTGAAGGGTGACAAATTCATTTTGCTCAATCGCCCCTGAATGCAATATATTCACATTATCTCTTCACTTCACGCTTTCGTCTGATTCTTAATGCTGTGTTATCGATCCCTTTCACCTCTACCGCCTTTGGTCTGCGCTTCATCCATAATTAACTTTAATGAAAGCAGCATGAATAATGCATTCTGTTTTCACAAAACAACTTTCACAAGACAACAAGTCTACCCCCGGCCCCAACCCCTTCCATCCTCTATCCCATCTCTGTCGTCTTCTCTGACCTACTTTGCTCCCGTCGCAAAGCCTCGTTTCCTTTGTCTCTCCCCCGCCCCCGCCGTGGCGAGGGAGAGGGGATGGGGAGAGCTTGCCGGTCGCTGCCCTGATCCAGGAGGAGACGTGGACGTCCAGCGTGGTGAATGACGCCGGATCGGACCTCCGCGGCCTTGCGAGCCCTCTCCCGCGGAGCCCCGCGGAATCGTATCGCGGGGGGGATAAGGAGCTTACGCGCGTTGTCGTATCGCCACGCGGAGGAGAGCAGAGGCGAGGTTCGCCGCGGGAGGAGGATGGCGGGGAGAGGGAACCACCCCCCCCCCCCCCCCCCCCCTTGTTCGCTGAGCGTATGTCATTATGCCTGAACTGTGTGTTACCTTTTCGGTAAACATCAGGGAACATTTGTTCTCACACTTGTGTCACTCGGCGACGGCACGTCAGACATTCACGTGGGACGCCTCCCCCCCCCCCCCCACGGAGACGCCTGCGTCTGGCCATGACCACGGCACGAGAACAGGAAGGTTGAACTCCTGATATACCCTCCATTTTACACAATGGGGGGGGGGATATTTAAGTTTCCGCCCATTCTTATATACATGGCTCAATTCCCCGTGGTTATTTTCTCAAATGACCTTCTTGGTCAGGAGAAAAAGTCAAGAATTCAATTTCTGAGAGAGACATTCATTATTTGAATCCCCTCAGCACAAGACTATATGACCTTATCAATCCTGTAGTGAGATGTGCTGTGCTGGACTATGGGTGCTTATTAAGAAATCCACAAGTTATGAATCTGTTGTTGAAATAAGACGTGCAGATTCATATCCAACATGGCCGCTTCTGCCGCACAGTGAAGGGGGTGTGGATTCAGCAAGCTGGGGGTACTATTTGGAATGGCACCTGTTTGCAAAGTACCCAGAACTACCACCTCTCTGGAATCCTACCTCTCGGTCGAAACAACCGCCAGAACCACCAGGCACACATCAGGGATGACAGGATTAACACGCTTTCACGTATTCCAAAACAGTCAGTGACTAAACTGCACCCCATTGTTCTGCGCTTGCCCATGCGTGAAGAACAAAACAAGAGCAATTAAATTCCTCCCCTTTAACCAGATCCGGGGACGATGAATTGAAAATCACACAAGTGTAAAACTGCTCCGCTTGTGTCAGCACTTCGGTGACACTTGTTACCAAGGAGCGACGGAAACATCCAGTAACCCTAACATTATCATGTCAGCGACACCCTCCATGTCCCTTCAGAGACGCTGCATATCAAACTCTAATTAGGACTGGTGTCGTGCCCTGACGCATTCAATACAATTTAACAGCTACTATGCAGACCTTAAGAAGTTGCACTCCGAATCAAATCAAAGTGCAACCGAAGAACATCGTTAATTAAGGCTGCGTAAGACAGCTGAGCGCATCATTAGAGAACAGCTGGCCTAATTTGCTAGAAGGTGCCGGTAACTGGGGCGGCATCGGAAGTCGGACCTCCACCAAACCCCCCCCCACCACCGGCGCCCCCGACGACGGAACACAACAAACACGACGTCACCGAGACACCAGACGGAGAAGGTGTGGCACCCGGGGGGGGGGGGGGAGGGGGGTTGGGGGGTGAAAGGGGGGCAGTCACCTACCTTCCCTGGACCTTGATGTCGGAGATGGCGTAGAAGTAGCGGGACAGGTTGTTCTCGTCCACTATGGTGGCCCCCGTGGCCGGGCGCAGCAGACGCACCCTGAGGTCGGTGACGGTGAAGAAGTCGCGCAGGTTCTTGGTGGTGTCCAGCTGGCCGTACAGCGACGCCATGTTGTGCAGCCGGGGCCCGGCGAACAGGGCGAAGCGGTCCTTGATCTCGAAGCGCACCGTCTTGTCGTACTTCCACACGTAGCCCCGCGAGTAGTCCTCCGTGCAGATGATGTCCAGCAGAGTGTGCTGGGTCAGATCCTGCACCGTCTTGGGCTCCATGGTGAAGGCGTCCAGGCAGTCGGTGGCGTAGAACTGGTAGGGCTGCCAGCTTCGGCCGTAGTCCAGAGACTTCTCCAGGACCATCTGCTCCGGGCGACCGGACTCGAAGGTGACCACGATGTCGTCCGTCAGCTCGATGGTTTTGTTCCAGGACAGGGTGATGTTGACGAGCAGGGCCTTGGGGTACTTCTTCCAGGAGGTGGACTGCCAGAAGGTGGTGGGGTTGCGGCCCTCGAAGTCGAACATGAGCCTGGGGGGGTGGGCCAGCTCCTCTGTGGCGGCGTCGCATTCGTTGTTGCACATGTACGGGTTCTCCTGAGGAAGGAACAGAGAAAGGAGAGAGAGAGAGAGTGTTTTTGGTTGGCGCAAATAAACATCCAGTGATTTATGTTGTCGCCCCTCAAAAGAGACTGGAGTGCGAGTGTAACAACAGAGATGTTTAATGTGAGGCAGGGTATAATCGCTAAGCCCTCGGCTCTGGCTCTGCACTGCTGAACTGAGATGAGGTGTGTGTGTGCGCGTGTGTTTGGGGAGTCATATAAAACACCGAAAGAGCCATCTTTTTATCGAGTCGTTACAAGCCTCCTCTCCTCCTCACCTCTAACCCCTCCCCTTGCCCCCTGTAAAACCCGATATGGTCTTAGATTATCCAACTGGCCGCAGCGTGATTTATGACACCCTCGTCCCTGTTTTGAGGTCTGTCTCTCCCGATGGCCGATCTCAGACCGGTTATGAACAGGGTCCTGGGGTGTCCTGACAGCGTCACTGGGAGGGTGGAGACGGAAGCTCCGTCTAATTAAGGGTCGGACAATCAACTGCCTCGTCACAATCGTCTTTGTGTCGAAAAAAGTGGCACAATCGGAATTTCATGCCAGGGACTACGGCTAATGACCAAGGGGTGTGAGTTTTTGAAAGATCGCCTTCGGGAAGCGAATACCACCCGGGTTAGGAGTGGGCTGATGCAGAGGACTATTACTCACTTAATGGCTTTTGCTTTTTACCCACAAGCCCCTTCGGTTCCCATGCGTCGAAGAAGTTGACCAGCATATCTATAACAGAGGAGCTCTTGATCTTGGAGCGCCTCGAAATCATCAAACCCCCTTTTTGAGCTACAGAGGGCCCTCTTGAAAACATTTGTCCGCTTTGCCACGAATCGTTTCAGCCCACGTTCTCCCTAAGGCTGATGTATCTGTCTGCGGAGAGACCGCTCACGAGCTGGGGGAGGAAGTACTTCGAGAAAGGTCCTTTCAAGCGATACGGCCTCCAATTTATCAGGACAAGATAATCCGCCACTTGATTAGGTGGGATATGTCACTCTCTGTGGCTCGCTGGCGGAGGTGACAGGAAGGAGAGCAATTCCTGATGTGAGACAGGAGAAGGAGACAGGAATACAGAGATATGGGGGGGGGAGTTCGAAGAAAAGAGAGGGAGACAGAGAGGGGGAGGTGATGGTGAAGGCAGGGAGGGGGGGGGGGGGGGCGGCGTTTTCAGCCCTGCTAATAAGCTCTTCACGTTGTCCCTTGTCCTCCAAGGCAAGGTGACTGAGAAGCAGGGATACCTGCCAGACATTTAGCCCTCTAATGGCAGAGGGTCCCATTAATATCCTGTCTGCTCTATCCCCCACAGTCCTCGCCGAGCGCCGGACAATGGTGGCAGCGAGCGGAACGGAACGGGGATGGGCTGGCAGTGGAAATTTCCACTTGGGCTCGGGTGTACGGGAGCCGTCGAGAGGTTAGGAGTGCCATTAACTACCATCTGGTGCTCCGGTGCCCACAGACAGATATGGAGGGGGCTCATTTGTTGAGGTATACCTAAGCTTAGGGGATTAGGGGAGCCCCATAAAGGAACGGCTCACATGCCTCAGGTCTGCGGTCTGTTTGAAAGTAGCTCACTCTGGTTGTAGCGGTCAGGGAGAGGAAGAACTGTGCCAGTCAACGGGAGGGTGGAGGGCGTGCGGACACGAAGAAGGCCTTCTTGAGTCGTCTCCTCATGCGTCGCTGACAGCACATTACAGCAAAGTACGGCAAGCACGCACACACGCGCATGCACGTGCATGCCATCACGCTCACGCCAACACACACACACACGCCCGCCCGCACACACACGCTTCCCCCGTGCATTATACTAATCAGACACAGATGTAGCCTTATCGATTTCTTTTGCCAGACGGAAATGTGCTGTGTAGCACCTGTGTTGCCACGATGAGCTTTGGGAACACACAGGTTAAAAAGCTTTCATTACCACCCCCTCCAGCACTCACTTAACAACAAAATACTGCCTTATGAAGATCGATATCCTCACTGGTCATTTAGAACAGTTGCAGCTACCAACAGGAAAGGAGAAAAGATAAAGTGCTGACCACAACCAATGAAAATCAATGTCCGACTTGTGTTTTATTTTACGGTGCTGAGAACTCTATTAGCGTATTAACGGCTTGGCCCACGTTATGATCATTGACGTCGCAACTACACAGCAACAGATATGTAATTGCTGCAGATGCTTCTATTAATCCCAGTCTGAGTATCGCTAGACGAGAGGAGGCAGGACAGATCCTAGATTATCCAGATGACTGGACCCAATGGAGCAGAGAGGTCATGCTAAATTGGTTAGAACGTTGTGGTCAACCCCCCCCCACTAAACACACTAGGTTAATCCAATCCCTGCTGTCTGTGATGAAGTGTGTGGAGTGTGTATGTGGTGTGTGTGTGTGTGTGTGTGTGTGTGTGTGTGTGTGTGTGTGTGTGTGTGTGTGTGTGAATGCATGTATGTACGTGTGTTTGTGCATGTGCATGTGACCCAAATGCGTCCCCGAATTCCGATTTTTTATCGCTCACATTAAAATGTTTCGGGCTCATTTCACCTCCTCACAGAGGGGGAAAGATGAAATAAAGTGAAAAATAAAGAATGAATCACTTCCACAAACATTTCCATTCTCCTCGTCAATAGACAAATGTTCTTTGTGTGCTTGGGGGTCGCGGGGAAGCGCTCGCCTCACGGTTGGCCGGCCGAGGCGTTCCGGGGCAGACACATAACGGATAGCACAATCTCCGCGGCCACACCGGCGAGAGCTGGAGGAGGAGGGCTACGCTATCCGAAACGCTTTATTGCTTTTGTCCATAACAATCAAGTTATCACCGTTAGCCTCTGTTTTCCCCCCCGACACCAACGTTCCGCTGACAAACAGCTAGGCGGTATCCCGCACATATATCTAGCTCAAACAACATCCTGTTCCATTGGCACTGAGCCACACTGAAACGACCGCTTCTACAATATTGAAGAGAACGACGCGAAAACAAAACGTGGGAACGACAATTAATAAACTGTACTAAGTCGAAGATGCAGGAAGTATATGAACACAAACGTTGCTGATAAAGGCGATCATGCCAAGGCCCGGCTTGCTGGCTGTGTCTGATGTGAGCCGGTGTCTGGGAGCGGAGCTTTGTCAGGTGAGTGAGATGGGTTGGTGCAGCGTGACAAACTAGGCTCCAGCATCACTGATGGACGAGACTTGAGGGAATATAAATTTACTGGCCGCTGACAGCAAGGCTGGATGTATCGGATCCCACCAATCAAACAAATCCTTTTGTGTGACAGATGTTTCGGACTTGTAACCCAGATCACAGATTGAGTCCTCGCTCCTTCCCTTGCTCCCTCCCTCCCTCCCTCTCTCTCTTTCCCTCCCTCCACTCATCTCCCTCCCCCTCTCTCTCCCTCTCTCTCTCTCTCTACCTCTCGCTCTATCTCTCTCTCACTCTCTTTCTCTCTCCCTCCCGCCACTCCTCTCTCTATCATCCACCCCTCCCTTACCCCCTCCTTCTTGCCCGCGTCTCTCCCTCTCTCTTTCTATCTAATCCTTGTTTTTGTGCTACTTTGTGGAGGGAGGTTCAGGTCCTTCCTCAACAGCAACCAGACTTTATATTACAGGACTACAAACAGTCATTCCTCGCAATATAGTTCCATGCGATACAGTGCTTTTGTGAATGACATGGTTAGTGAGACAAATACATGTGAATGCAGGTCTAAAACACCACCGGCGTGGTTTTTATGGTTCGCACATGATTTTGCATAAACGTCTGTAAAAGTAATACAGCACGAGCTGTTCATAAGGTAACATGTGGCCATTGTTCTGGGGGAGTCGTGGGAGTTTAAGAGCTCATGCAGACCTTATCCTTTTTGTATCCTCTCTGTGTGTTTAGTACAGTACACCCACGCACAGAAAAATACAGAGACGCATGCCATGCACACACACACACACGCACGCACGCACTCGTACACACACACCCAGACACCGAGAGCGATTAAAGTGTTTGCAGAGTTTATCAGCAAACATATCCAGATGCCTCAGCCCAGGAAATCCTGATGAGAAAACAAAATCCTGCGCCCGGCCACATGGTCACATCTCCTGGTCTCCAGGTGCCCCTGCTGACGATGAGGCTTTATTAAAAAACCCGCCCAAGGTCCCCGAGTCTGAGGGAAGACGCCACGCCACCCCTCGTCCTCCACACACACACACACACACGTCCCTCTCCTTCTCCCTTTCATCCTCTCCCTCTCTTTCTCTCTCCCTCTCTCTCTCTCTCTCCCTCTCTCTCTCATGCTAGCAACCGCTTCACTTCCTCCTCTCCACCTTTCCCTCACCTCCCCTCTCTTCCTCCGCCAACCTCTCCCCCCATCTCATCCTCCCCCTCCTCCGCCAGGTGGGGGTTAAGCCGATCCCTCGCGCGTTAATGAGACCTTGTGTGAGAGGAGAGATTTCTCCATCGCCCAGAGGCTTGATTGAAGCCGTGCTCTCTCATTTTCAATCCCCCTCTCTCTCTCTCTCTCTCTCTCTCTCTCTCTCTCTATCTCTCGGTCTCTTTCTTTCTCTCCACCTATCTCTCCTTTCTCATTCTGCTGCTGGCTATGCTAACCCCTTTGTGGGAGCGTATATCCCAGGGTGATGGGTGACACAGACAGCTGGGCGTAGCCTCGGCGTGGTGTGAATTGTGGATGTGCAGTGCAGATTACGGTGAGGAGAGGGTAATGGAGACCCAGTGGAATCCTGTCAAGGATTACAATTACATTTAAAGAACAGCCCAGGGTCAGTCAGAGGTCACCGGGATTGGGTGAGTGGAACTGTAAGGAACTGACAGCAGCGATGCTAACTCCCCTCCCCCTGTCTGTGACTCCACACACACACACACACACACTTACCAAGTTAATGGTCATCATCTTCTAGCACATCTCGAAATGTCTCTTTGTACTGAAGCCATGAAAGTGACCTACTGTGACCGCCTGACTACGGACCACCGCCCTGGAGGAGGAGGGGCGCGGATGAAAGGGCATGCTCACCCTGGAGGACGGGGGAGGGGATATAGGGGTGGGAGGGGGTATACGGGATGGGAGGGGGGTGGGAGGGGTGTAGGGGGGTGGAAAGGGAGGATAGGATAGGGAGGAAGGGTGGGTGGGGAGTCAAACGCTGATGCGAGCGGTGTTGGCGCGGTGACAGTCCTCACGGCGGGGGGGGGGGGGGGGGGGGGGGGGGGGGGGGGGGGGGGGGGTCCTGGCGGCTGGGAGCTTATGAGGGCAAGACGATGGGTAAACGTCTCGCTGTCACGCCCACCGCACCACCCCGACGCCGTTTAGGAGATTCATGAGGCCTGAAACAATGGCTGGGGATCTGACCCTCGCCCCCCTTCGCTGTGTTCACGGCGTATAAAAACAAATTTATATTCTATTATCTTTTACACGGCGCTGAGGGCCCCGCTGTAAGCCTCGCTCGGCAGATCCGACGCGCTCCTCTCAGACTCGGGTGGGTCTTCGGAGCGCGTCGACGCGTCGAACTGCACCTTGTTTTACGTATATCTGCGCGGAACGCTAAGCACCTGCCCGATGTTTTATGCATGGTCGCTAATGTCGGGATGAATTATGCATCGCAGGTAGACTGGAGCGATTGCAAACGACGCACGCATGCAAACACTTGGAACGTTTATTTTCAAGTCTGCAGCCAATTTTTAGTGTATTTTTTTCTTTCTTATTTCCCGTTGAATTTGTTTAGAAGGTGCGGCTATTGTATGCTAAAAGCAGGCACGTCATGCCATCATAGGATGTTGCTTTGGGTTGATTCCATGAGAAAAACTGACATGAGTCAAAGATTCGACCTCTCAGAAGGTGTTTTTTTTTTTTTTGCAATAACACAGTCAGCAGTTGAATCGCTGCTCTCCCAGCTCCGATTACTTTAATGCGAGTCTGAAGCCTTGGCCCTCTGAATTAGGAACTCTGTCCTCAAAGTCTGTTAGTCAGCCGGTGAAAATACGACTTTAGCTTAATAACTTATTCCCAGGTAACTTTCTCTCTCTCTCCCTCTCACTCTGTTATTTTGTCTGGGCGTAGATGTTTCAAAGCCTCGGTCATTCCTGAGAGCAAAGCAGTGTTTTCTTTTTTTCTTTCTCAACCTATTTCCGTGACTCATACATCGATGGGAGAAAAATAAATCAAATATTCTACAAACCTGAACCTTTTTTTTTTCTGAACCTGTATTGTAAACCCGTGCAAACAAAGTCACCGCAGAATCTTCAGACAGAACGAAGAAAACCGAGCTGCATTTTTGACAACTACAGCATGAATAAATCCTCCCTAAACAGATCCTTTTGTGTTTCACAGAAGAAGACACTGCATGTACTATTATTGAGGTGTTGTTCAGACAGCATGCTTGGTAGCTGTAGCAGGATCAACTCACCAGCTAACAACCTGCCAGGTTTCTTAATAGTCCCATCAGCCGTGCTGGGGACTGAGCAAGGCTGCCTGCTGGAGATGCTTCTGGAAGCAGATTTATAGAGCCGCACCATGGCTGCTCAGCTCAGAGGCTAGCCTGGGTCACGGGGTCTGGCCACATAGACATCCCTTGTGGTCTGACACTGGCTGAGAGGGAAACGATCTCTCTCTCTATCTCTCTGTATATCTCTGTATATCTCTGTATATCTCTCTCTCAATATATATATCCATCTATCTATCTCTCTCTATGTATCTGTCTATCTCTCTATCTCTGTCCGTCTGTTTAATCTGTCTGTCTCTTATTTTCTTATTCTTACACAGGCTCCACCCATCTCTCCCATCTCCCCCTGTCTCACACCCTCGACCAGTCGCCCCTCTGCCCTGTCTCACACCCTCCACCAGTCGCCCCTCTCCCCTGTCTCACCCCCTCCACCAGTCGCCCCTCTCCCCTGTCTCACACCCTCCACCAGTCGCCCCTCTCCCCTGTCTCACACCCTCCACCAGTCGCCCCTCTCCCCTGTCTCACCCCCTCCACCAGTCGCCCCTCTCCCCTGTCTCACACCCTCCACCAGTCACCCCTCTCCCCTGTCTCACCCCCTCCACCAGTCGCCCCTCTCCCCTGTCTCACCCCCTCCACCAGTCGCCCCTCTCCCCTGTCTCACCCCCTCCACCAGTCGCCCCGCTCCCCTGTCTCACACCCTCCACCAGTCACCCCTCTCCCCTGTCTCACACCCTCCACCAGTCACCCCTCTCCCCTGTCTCACCCCCTCCACCAGTCGCCCCTCTCCCCTGTCTCACCCCCTCCACCAGTCACCCCTCTCCCCTGTCTCACCCCCTCCACCAGTCGCCCTTCTCCCATACCCTGACGGATAACCCCAACAACAACAGCGCTGCTGTCCTGCATGAGCTCGCCCGACAGATGAGAATCCCTGTCCCCTTGTACAAAGAACCAGGGAGAGCCACCGAGAGAGCCCCTTCCTCTGGGGGGGGGGGGGGGGGGGGAGAGAGCCCCTTCCTCTGGGGGGGGGGGGGGGGGAGAGAGCACAGCCTCCTGGAGCCGTACCCGGGGGCTGAGGTGGATCAGAGCGGAGGAGCGGCAATTAGGGAGGGATCAGCGAGAGAGAGAGAGGTCAGGCCAGTAGGACGGGTGACTGTCAGTACTGGATGGGGAAGAGGGGGTTTGAGATTTCCACGGAAACACGGGACTTACGTGGACACGTTTGATTCCTGTTGAAATGGTTTGTATACCTTTCAATGTCAGGGGAGACGGCGGGTTTTCAAGGACAGCTGTTTCCCTTAATACAAGAATATATACTGTATACTGTTTATTCTGTATATACAGTATCTATAGTGTATATATATATATATACACAGTAGATACTGTAGTAGAGTATATATAGATAGATAGAAAGAGAGAGGGAGAGAGACAGACAGAGAGAGAGAGAGAGAGAGAGAGAGAGAGAGAGAGAGAGAAAGAGAGTGAGAGGGAGAGAGAGATTCCCATAAGAAAGAAATGATGTGAAAGGATACAGAGGATCAGTTTTACCGACATACAAGGATCAATACTGAGCCCTGAGCATCCACACATGGATGTTTATCCCCCCCCCCCCCCCCCCCCCCAATCACGCCATTTAAATATGTACGAGCTATCGGCAGGTGTCGCACGCTTGGGACGGCGTCATGCCTATGACGTGCGGGGGACCAGGTCCTGTTAGCTGCCAATAACACCGGGCTGCTGTTAGACTGGCAAGCGGCCTCACCTCCTCACACAGACATGGGGATCTCAATCAGACCCTGTCAAACACCCCGGCACTCATTAGCAGCCCACACGGAGACGGAGAATCTCCCTTAATTAAGGAGAGCCGTGCGTGTCTGGGCTCTCTGTTTTCCAGACCAGGGCGTACAGTTAGCACAATATAATTACCTCGGGACCACCGAGGGGAGTGTGTGTGTGGGAGAGGCGTGTGGGGGTTGGGGGTGGGGGGGGTTGGAGGTTGGAGGTTGGATATCAGGGGCATTAGGGAAAAAATTCCAATCAGTCGACGTCCATGCCGTTTTCTGCCGGTAACTCCTCTGTGATTCATAACGTTTTCAGTTCTGCGGTGCGAGGCGTCTCGGGCAGGAGATTTCAGATATTTTTTTTCTTCTTTTTTTTTCGAAAAGCCATGGCTTTTTAGGGATGATTAAAATCGATACGGTTGTAAACGTCGGCATTCCCGGTGAGGATATCTAACTGCTTTTGGTGTTGCTTTATATTCAGCTCCAGGCTCCTCCTTAGATCAGGGAAGGGCTCCTTAGTCATTCTACTGGGAGGCCTCCTCCTCCTCCTTCTTCTTCTACTACTTTTTTTCACCTCGGGATCGGAGGAGATGATTGACACATGACTCTGGGGAAAAAGAGCTCAGTTCTTTTCCTTTCTGCGGGCTCACGCACGCACACACACGCACGCACACATACACACAGATAGACAGACACAGACACAAACAGACAGACACAGACACACAGACAGACACACACAGAAAGGCAGGAAAGCACGCACACACTGCCACACACAGACTTTACACACCGGACACATAAGCACATGAAGAATCACGTGTCACTGCAGACACACGGACACATACGGTAGTAGCTTGCCATTTCGCCTCCTGGACTCTGAGTCCTGTCCACAACAACATCCCATGCACATAGAAAGTATCGTTCAATATCCTATTAACAATGCAACGCCGTTTCAAAACGTGTCCCTATGGGTCTTGTCAAAAGTGACAATCCACAAGTAATACATCGCAACCACTCGAACGATGAAACATTCAAGAGGATCCACTTGATTCTGTCACAAATGCAGATGTTCAATTCCAAACTCCCAGCCCTCACACTGAGAGCACAGGCTCACCATGAGGACCGTTTCTGGGCTCTTGACGAGCTGCCATTAAAAAAGCAACAAACAAAAGAGAGAAAGACGGACAGAAATAAAATAAAAAACTCTCAAATGGCCACAGGGAACCGCTCCTCTAATCAACTTCACTCCGCTGAAATGAAAGATGAATTAAACACTCTGTTACTGATTAATTAAACCAAGCAACTCAAACTAATGACACAACACTGACAAAATATGGGAGGCAGGGCTGGGGGGGGTCCTAAGGAGTCCGTATTCTGGTAAGGATGAGGGTAAAACACTGAAGACGCAGCCGAATGAGCATTTCCTCTGCCGTGTGATCCATTTTACAGTACATTACATTTAGTAATTTTTTAGCAGTAAAGTAAAGACATAGTAGATGCCATCGTTGTTTCCTAACCACCACCACAGCACAGACGGTTAAACTGAAGCTTTGCGAATATTGTAGATCAAGGGAATGTCGGTTGGTGTGGTTCAAATAGTTATCTTCTCATAGTAACATAGTAGCATGCAAAAGAATATACTGTGGTATGTATTCAATCTTTTGAGATTCAATGGATTTGCTCATCCGTCAGCTACACTGTCAAAGTTCCTACTGTGAATCATGCTTGCTTAGTCAGACATTCTGACAGATTGATACGTATCTACAATCCCCACCCATTACAATGAGCACTTGCAAAAGTCTCACCAACTACTAGAGAGAGAGAAAAAAAGAAAAACTTTTCCGTCAGTTTAGAAGTAGGCAATCCTGAAATATCCCCCGGAAATCCTTTTTCTGGTGACACTGATGTCACAAATTCCCCAGCAGCTTTGTTTTGGAGCGTCTCCTCGCAAAAGCTTACATTTGTACAGTCAGAACATGTCATCTCCCATGCTTCCAGAAGCCTCCGCCTTTGCTCCTTCCCCTCTCATCTCTGTGCGATGTTCCCTCCTACTGATGTGTACACTTATTCAATTTCCCATTCATTGTCAAACTATTTCTCGTTTCCTGTTGGCTTGTTCTGTTCCACCCCCATACCTGCCTGTCTCCACGGTGCCCCTGCTCATACCTCTGTACTCGGGATTGACAGACATGACATTGCAGGCAGAGATGAGGAGCAGGGATTGTATTTCTCGGAGCTGGAACATCTTAAAGCCCTTCTTGGTGTTCTGGTGCTAACCACATATCCAGGGTCTTCCAGTCTCTCTCTTGCTCTCTTTCTATGTCTCTTTCTCTCTCTCTTTCTCTCTCTGTCTTTCTCTCTCTGTCTCTCTCTCTCTCTTTCTTTGTCTCTCCCTTCCTCTGTCTTCCCGTCTTATGTCTTTCAACATTTCCGTTCCAGTCAGTCAGACAGGTAAGGTGGCCAATGCGAGCACTTCCTCGACACTCCAGCAGGAGCCCAGGCAGCATCTTATCCCCGGCGCCGTGTCCTCCCCCCTCCGCATCGCACACCTCACCACCTGGCCCAGCGACAGCCCGCCCGGCTGGCCCACATTTCAGCCCATCCTGGAACGTTCCAGGAAGACAGGGCCACTGAAGGAGTGTGAAATGCCAGGTGCTGGTAAGACAAGTGTGAAGCGTTTGACAAATGCTCGTGGCACAACACTCGAGCGCGGTATGGAATACTTCGGGGCAAACGTAAGGGGATTATTAACGTGATGTACAGCGCAGTCAAAGTCAGTCAAACGGGTATTTCGTGTAAACATACAACACCGGCAAGAACCGGCTACTCCGCAACAACGCCAACAGTCCTCGAATGTCTATTTCCTTTCCTCAGTAAGGGAGTAGTCCCTGAACAGACTCCTCCACATCAGTAAAAGCATCTTCATAAGAATAATTCAGGAGGGTCGTGTCTCTGGTTACCTCTGACTTTGCAGCGGCACCAGGAGAGAGGGCCGGCTGTAATGCACACTGCTCAATACCACAGATGCTATCTCTGCTGAACTAGGAGCCCGGAGGCGGGGTCCATGGCGTGTGAGACTGTGTGTGGGGTGAGAGCTTGCGGTGTGAGTGAGACTGTGTGCGTGTGTGTGTGTTTGTGCATGTGGCGCGAGCGTGTTGCGGCGCGAGTGTCATCTCTCGCCGGCTGAGAGGAGAGCAGTCACGTGTCTCCGGTCCCTCCTCTGACCTCCCCTGTCGCTCGCGGGTCGAAGGTCGACCCCTCCCACAGTCTGCAGGCTGCGGCCGGGGTCGCCCGTCAGTCCCAGCAGGCCCAGGGACGTGCGTGCGCACTCACTCACACACTTCACACTCAGCAGGTCTGCACAACGCGCATGTCTCCCCATCACACAGACTGAATCAATACATGTTCAGGGCACAGGTTAGAGGATTGAGTGTTTCACTACGAACCCCCTCCCCCCCACCTTCTACACACACACACACACACACACATACACGCACACAGCATACTTCCACTAATATCAACATGGAAGACTGGAGACCCACGTTTGCGGCAGTGTGTGTGGAGCAAGACTGGCGTGCATGCGTACGTGCACACGTGTGTGTGTGTGTGACGGAGAGAGAGGCTTCACATGGAGACCCGGAGAGAGCGTGTTTTGGCAGAGATGTGAGGCATCCCTGCCAAACTTCCACCCTGTCTTCACTTTTTAATGGATATACGACTGCCAATACAGATAATTAAATCAGGTTACTGAACTGCAATACCAGCACATAAGCACTGCTGGGCTACGTGACAAATACATGTTCGTTCAACTCAACATACAGGGTCAAGGTAAGTAGGTAATATTTCCAAGACAGATTTCCAAGAAAGATTTTGTCCAAAATCCCTTAAAATGCATGTGAACATGACCGAAACATAATACACGATGAATATGCTTTCTACGGCATTAACTTTCCAAATGTATACGCTAAAATAAAAGTTATTTATCCAACCAAATACCCAGAGACGTGTCTGTCTGTGCTACATACACACACACACACACTCACCACCCCCACCCCCCCTCCCACCACCACCCCCACCACACAGACAAACTGCCACACACACTTTACAAACAGACCACACACACACTGACCGTGGAAGCGAATGTTTTAACACAAAGCACTTTGTCCTTTCAAAAAGCGAGACTGAGGAAATCAATTTGTCTGTGCTGGTCATGTATTGAAACGGCCAGCAGAGCCACATGGATCTGACCCGGCTTGTCTTTACAGAGCACTAGCATGACGTCCGGGCGGATGCATCACAAGCACACACCAGCGATGTACCGAAGGGTACAACTATGGCCGATACACACACAGACAATCACACATCGACCTGTTCACTTCACTAGACTGTGGTGTGATCCACACACTGTCGAACGCCATTCTTGCTGCAGGGACAAGCGCATGATGTCCAACATAAAAGAACACTGCAACATTTAACCATCAAAACAGAGCCCCTTGTCAATTCGAATGAAATAATTACAATATTATTGAACATACAAAGAAAACAGTTTTACATTTAGTCATTTAGCAGATGCTCTTATCCAGAGCGACTTACAGTAAGTACAGGGACATTCCCCCCGAAGCAAGTAGGGTGAAGTGTCTTGCCCAAGGACACGTCATTTGGCACGGCTGGGAATCGAACTGGCAACCTTCAGATTACTAGCCCGACTCCCTCACCGCTCAGCCATCTTTGACATCTGACAATTTTGACATAGTTGATATTAGTGGCACTTTAGATTCAGGCGCTTGTGATAAGCATTCATTAATAGGTAACAAAGCCTTAGTAAGTTAAGTAAGTTGAGTCTGTTGGCTGAGCGGTGAGGGAATCGGGCTAAGTAATCCGAAGGTTGCCAGTTCGATTCCCGGTCATGCCAACTGACGTTGTGTCCTTGGGCAAGGCACTTCACCCTACTTGCCTCGGGGGAATGTCCCTGTACTTACTGTAAGTCGCTCTGGATAAGAGCGTCTGCTAAATGACTAAATGTAAATGTAAATGTAAGTTAGTCTAATTAACATATTTTTGTTAATAAACATCTTATAAGGGGCTTTTGACGATTAATTAACATGGATCTCATCTTACAATAACCCTAACCCAAGCCCTAACCCTTACTTGTATTATTAACACACAGTATATTATTATTAACAAATAAGAATGTTAATAAGCATCTTATAAGGGTCTTGCAACCTATTAACTAACGCTCATTACCAACACCTGGGTCTGAAGTATTAACCAAATTATTAGCATTTGATTCATCTATTAGTATATATGAAAGAAATCGTGTGAAACTCAGCCCCTGTTTTGGTCTGATTGTGAGCTGTGAGTCTGGAGCCCTCCGGTTGATACGAGGGCTGCCGTTTGATTGGATTCAAAAGGCTCCGATCTCCTGCGAGCTGTGTTGTTCACCCATGTCACAAAGGTGCCGCATGCTCCAGAGAATTTAAAGAGGCTGAGCCAGGGAGGAAGTGAGGGAGGGAGGGAGGTTAGAGGTGACACCCGGAGAGTTTTTCTTGTCGTCGTCTGAACGCGGGAGGGAGGAGGGGGGGGAGAGAAAGAGAGAGTGAAATATGAGGTGACTCCTCCTAACCAGCACCCTCACTTCATGTGTTGAGCAGATACGGTCATTAACTAGGGCTCTGGTTAGCTCCTCCCCCTGGCCTCAGCCTGGCGCAGTGTCGCCAGCCTGTGATTGGCCAGAGTCGTGTCACTCACACATCCATCCCCAGCATGCGCCGACGTCTCTCCACTTAGCAGAACCCTCCAGCCAGCCCTCCCGTCGTCACAGGAGGGCAAAGGTGTTGACTGCTGTTAACCATCCCCCAACACACACACACACACACACACACAGACACACACAACAACCCCCCCAACCCCCCTTCTCTAACCCTCAGGTCACCCCGCTTAACAGAATTGATGGTCGGCTTTTGTGTGTGTTGCAGTGGGGAAGGATTATGGTGTTGCGCGCAGGTTTCTTCTGCTGTAGGCTGATTAAATATCGTTGTCTGTTACCTTCTCAACATTAGCTGATTGATCTACGCACTCCATTTACAAGGGTGTAGAGGCGTGCTTCATGACAGTGCGGTGATAAACGTGATGTATTCTCATAATGTTGCTGTCATTTAATGTAATGATTGTGCTTCCAGTGATTTAAACGTATGAGTTAAAGCTTGCAAACATTAGCATTTCCCAATGGAGGAAACAGTGTAAAGTTTAATATAGCCGACACCACCAATCAGTAATAATCATGACGCTCTACTTGTGTTGCTAACTTACAGTGCTCAATTAGAGGAGTCAGGTGGCTGAGTGGTGAGGGAATCGGGCTAGTAATCCGAAGGTTGCCAGTTCGATTCCTGGTCATGCCAACTGACGTTGTGTCCTTGGGCAAGGCACTTCACCCTACTTGCCTCCGGGAGAATGTCCCTGTACTTACTGTAAGTCGCTCTGGATAAGAGCGTCTGCTAAATGACTAAATGTAAATGTAATTACAAGTTCCAAAGCTCAAGATAAATACAGTGTTGGAATAACCCTAATGAAGGCAGCCTACATTTTCCGGCAAATTCATGGGGTTTAAGACCTTCAAAACTGTCCACAGAACATCAACCATCTGCTACTTCGACAGCAAAAAGCGAAAGTATCCCCAATGTGATATTCTCCTTCCCAGTGGAAAGAAAAAGAGAGGGAAAGGATCAAGTCTTTGCACTCTGAGAATACCCATTCGTTCATTTGAGACCGCACAACAAAGGAAAAACATGGCTGACTGGGTGACAGCTGTCTCAGTGACAGAGGTATTATCAGGTGGGTTTTTAATTGTTATGCTGGAGGCAGCCAGACATCCAGAAGGGCTGGAGGAGATGTTATGTGGCTGCCAGTCACACGTATATCTTCCTGTTGTTTTCACTGGGCCCTCGCTGAAAGCTCTCTGATGAATATTCATAAGTTGCACTTGTAGCTAAAGAGAGAAAAGACAATGCCCAGGGCTTGTGCAGTTTTTTAACAAAGGTAACACAGACATCAGTGTTGTGTACCTGGGAGAACTGCACTGCCTTCGTGGGAGCAGATCCATGGCAGAAAGCAAGGGCAGCCCTTTCGGGGCAGGGACGACATCTCGAAAACGTCCGAAGCGATAAGAGTGTATTTTTCACAAGCCCCGGACCAACTCGTGTTCAAAATTGCCGCAAATAAAACGGCGGCTGGATGTGTAGACACCGTCTGTCTGGGTCAGGAGTCTAATCAGGCCTCCTTTAAGTGTGGCGAACGAGCGCAAGAGCAGGAAGGACACCAATCACGCCCGATGAAGGGAGATAAATGGTCCGCTTCCTTAATAACAGTCCTAGACCGGGTCTCTCTTTGTGTGAAGAGTCCTCTTGGCTGAGGCTCTGACAACATGCAATTATGAATCCTTTCTTCTCACCCCTCCAGAGATTGGATTCATTATTCATACCTTCCGCTTCCCCCTCCGCCAGGTAACTCACCGCCGTCCCCCGGTTCACGACGGAATGACAGTGCGCCGTGTTTTCAACACAACTCCGTCTGCCTGGTGTGAGTCAGCTAGAAATAGCATGCCTGTTGTATCATTCACACCGAAAACCACAGAAACGGCTTCGACGTGGGACGGAGATGGGGGGAAAAAACGACATTTAAAATATTACGTCTGGGCGCCTGCTGTGGTATTAATGTGTTCCTTAAGCCGGACATTCACAGACACGCTCTGATGACATGTAAATAAGTTACTATGAATGATACATAGCGGATACTCTGTCGACACCCTTACATAATCTAAGTGAGTTGACCTCTCCTTCTAGAGATCGGCATCCGCTAAGTGAGTCCAAAAGCAGAAATCGGAAGACTACTGCCAAGTCAAACAGCTACTTTCCAAAGGATGGCTGCTATGCTAATGACTTCCCTGTAAACACAGAGCCCGCCATATGCTTCCCTCCACCTACACTTCCCAGCAGGCATTGCCCTGTCGCAGCAAGCCTGCTTGCTGCTTGCCTGCTGCCAACGTTTCACTGGCTGAGAGCTTCTCGCAAGGCAGGCATCCAGTCAGCACAATGGTCTGACACCCAATTTGAGCAGCCAACCGCACTCAGTCCAAATTAAACCAATATTGTGTCGATTGATGATCACACAAAGATAACATCCTTCCTTCTCTACTTCCTTCCTTCCTCTTCTTACCTTCCTTCCTTCCTCCTTTCACTATTCCTTCCTTTGAAATGCTCCAATTATCAGCACCCACCCCCAGTAACCTTATCTAGCAGAGTTACCTGTTAACACTGACGCACTTCATGTGATTATACCGCAACAGTTTTCAGCAAAACTGTTCTGTGTGTCTTGCATCGTTTGAAAACAGGGTTGGTATTCTGAGAAACCTCTTCCTGCATCCTCAGTCCAAAGGTCCTCGTCAAACCTTTTTCTTCGAAATTGATTTTGCATTCACCTTTTGCGGCATGCGGAATCAATTCAACGTGGGGAAAAACCAGCAGTTGCGAAACAGAAACCCAACAACTTCCAACCAAGACTGTTTTGTGGTAAATCCTGTGGGTTGGCACGGAGACCCGACTGTCGGGCTGTTTTCATCTCCTGGCAGAGTCAAGACACCATTGCTCTGCCACATGGTGCTCCTACGAGCACACACTCACACACACACACGCACAGACTCACAAACACTCATTCACTCACACACACATACAAATGCATGCGCGCACACACACACACTCACTCACACACACACACACACTTTCATGATCCATTCTCCAAGATCAGTCCCCTGAGCTGAAAAGAGTTGCCATCAATACCGCAAACGAGAGCTTCCATGCAGCCGTTATCAACCATGTCTCCATGAGGAAAAAGGGATTTGCTTCTCATACGTGGAGAGAGGAAAACTAGAGTTATTCAATATCTTTAGACACGGTTTATGTAATCCTACCTCCATAGGGGTGAAAACTCTGGAGAACCTGGCCTGATAGGATTTTGAGACTAATGGTAATCATTTGCTTAGAACATGTGTTATGATTTGGAAAAGACTGGGGGTTTTGCAATGACGTGGCCAATGAGGTAGGCCTTCTGGGTTTATTCTATTTATATACAAATATGCAATACACACTCATTTACATTAGGCCTACATCTATCTCGAAGGTCACACTGGGACTGATTACCTCAAAATAAACAAGAGGAGGATTCGAACATGCACCTATTGTAACTTCTCTCTTCACCACAGGGAATGTTTTTGTAGGGAAAAAATACTTACGAGAACTAATTAGGATTATTAGTGGGGTGTAATTTATCCAACAGGGAATAGAACAAATTGCTTAGTTGTACCAAAGCCAAATCGAAAACGAGAACAGAATTAGTGGCTGTCTCAGCAAAGGGGATTTTATGCCAGTTGCATTCGTGATACAAGCTTGGGATAGAATAGGGAGGGAACCTCCAACGAGGGAAGAGAGCAAAGGAATGTGCGGTTGTGAGATTCACCGACTCCACTCACATCACGGAGAGATTTGAAACTACTAGACTAAAACAAAATCTCATCCAAAGAAGGATTATGACTTGTAAAAGAAAAGATCTGTGATTCGATTTGAAAACGTGAAACAGAGTGTGCCGTTTATGGACCCGGGATGTGATGATGATGTGACCTCGCAATGCATTTCCAGGGTAATATCAACTGTAGCCTGAAAAGAATATCAAAAAGGCATGGACTGGCTTTCATGACAGTATTTGAAAGATCAAAACCCTGGCTTTATTCCGTCTATGAAAGCACATGCTGATAGCAGGACGTGAGCGAGATGGCCCATTCTCTAACTGAGTAAAAGCTCTCGAGGTTATGAAAGGGAACCGTCCAGTGAGGGAGTGGTCATAGCAACCGTGGACGACACCTAATGTCTTGGTGTCTGGTCGTTTGTCACAGTCAAATGACGTTTATGCCAAGAAAGTTCATTTCGCGTCATTAAAACAGAGCTATCAGAGCAAGAACAATGTGTAGAGGGCAAACATAGTGCTCGTCCACACATCTGACACGCACAACTATCTGAATCAATTCATGTACAAATCACAGACATGTCATTTCCCCTACAAATCCAGCCAAGACTTTCCGTAGATAGTCACGTTTACAGATTCTATTTACAAGGTCGTCACACAGGAGCGATGGACAACCGCTGTTTGGCGTGTGGTGACAATCACCACAAGTCCAACCAATAGCTAATTAGGGAGAAAAACCCAGTGTCAGGAAGTCTCTATGGAGAAGTTTAAATGCCAGCCCCTGTATCTCTCTTGCCCAGAGGCCACAGGACCTGCAGACACTGCAAGTCCAGACTCAATTTACCGATTAGACTCCTGTCCTGAGCTGGGTAATAAAATGCTAACCATCTCAATATCCAGCCTAGTAACAACATCACCACCTTCAGTTTGATTCAGCTTTTTAGTCCTCTTTCCTCCGGGAAAGAGACCGCAGCTCTTCTCTTCGGTTTAATCAGAGACGAGTCACTGAAGGGAGACTCCTGGGTCTCTCCTAAATTGCTGGAGACGATCTCGCTTGCGCGATAACTGCAGATTTATGTCCGAATTAACAGTAAATAGCTGCCCTGGTTTCTGGTCTTTAATTAAGCAAGCACATATTCTACACTGTCCTTTTCACTGAGCGATATCCTCCGTGGGACAGATGCTCGCTTACGGGGCAACTTGCTTTTCTGATACCAGCATATTTACCATATGTGTAAAACTGTGCTCACGGAAAGGGCAACTGTATATATTTAGCCTAAACCCAGAGAAGCATATGGGATAGGCTGTTTTCTGTCTGATTTGAACAATCCTTCAGCTGTAAAAAAAAATATAAATAAATAAGAAAAACTTTCACCTACTCAGTGTGTGTCCTTTCTTCCAGTGCAACTTTATCTTTTGATGGTCCAAAAGACAAAAAAAAGTCCCACTCACAACAATTCGCTAATATATGAAAAGGCTTTGTCAATAGAGACGGAAAAACACATCACAAATCGATCACATTCAGCACAAAATGTCATTATACACATGCTTCTCAGGGAAGCACTCTGTATTTGATTTCCAGTTCTGATAGCATTGCTATCGATTTAGAATGTGCTCCCTGCTCACCATTGGGCCAGACACAACAGATCATTGGATTTTTGATCTGTCAATCATGGTAATCTGAGGGGCTGTCTAGGCCCAGTCGGGGTGAGCCGGCCAGCCCCTGCCACTCCTCACACGCTGCAGAGAAGGAGGAGAGGACCTCAAGGCCAACCCGAGAGGGGGAAACATTCTTAGAAGGAAGCCAGGGGAAGAAAAAAGAAAGCTTTCCTCAGCCCTTGTGAAAGCACATTCTTCACATTTCTTCTTCTTAAAAAAAAAAAAATCCAGATTATTTTCTTTTCTTTTTTCCCTCTAAGTGAGATACTTAATATCACGTTCATTTGTAAGGTTTACGTTTATTTTCCTTTTCTCTCTCAGTGGTCATTGTCAAGCATGCTTTGTTATTGATTGTAAATCTTTTGTAAATGGATTTGTTTATTTTACCTATAGGATACTTAGCATTCCAAAGTGACTGGCTGTTTATCTCTGCTTCTGTTTCACAAATGGGGTTGTTTTGACATCCGAAAAACCACATACTAGCATTCATCTTCTACCTCGTTGGACCCTTCAAACACACACACGCACACGCACACAAATGTCCCCTCAAATAGGTTGTTAATAGGCTCGTCGGCAGCAGAATCGTCTCCCAGACTGCACGCCGTGTCTCTGAACACAGCCTTCTGCGACCCCCTACTATTGATCCTAATGAGGGATGTGATCACGCGCTCTTAAACATTCCAGACACGTTTTTATCTTTCTCCGTTCCCCCAATCCTCATAAAGTAAATCATAGCGTTACCGTGTGTGCATATCAGCACGTCATCTTCTGTTAAGACGATTCTAACTGCGCTCCAGCTCTTATGGAACATGTCTGCGGCCAGGTCTAGCGTATGTTATCAGCGGTAAAAGAAGGCATCTGAAAGTCACTGCTGCGTCGTGCGACACACCGAAGCGTGGCGGCGCCGTGAACGCTAAGGGGACAGCCACCCCCGAGGCACTAACAGCAATTAAAAGTCAATGGATCCCTAAACCCTCATTCTGATGGGCGACCACTGTAAAATGGCTATTATTAGAAACCGCATACACAGAGGGGGTTTGAGACAATAATTTTCCATGCGCTATGAACTGTGAAACGCAACAAAAAAAACCCTATTACCATGAGAGGGATTTGGCACTCGCCCCGCATTAGAGGAAGAGAAAGAGGAAAAATCCTTAGTCATAATACATTTAAAAAAAAATCCCTGTGTCATAGAAATTCATGCAAGCTCCAAATGGTTGGAATGGGTATTCTGGGAATATTAGCATGTAAACAATGTGATTTTTTGGTGTGACTGGAAGTCGATATACAAGGCCTTGACAGCTAGGCATCTTTAAAGCATTATGATAATTATGAGACTAATCCAATGGAAACCGATGATTTCCCGAAATTCATGGAACTGTCATTTATGAGGATATGATTTTATATGATTTGGAGTAAATATTACCACTAAATAAATTGAATTTTGCTGTCTCCATGCTATCCGAGATTGATAACGGCTTCTTATCAGTGAGACTATTCATGTCTACAAAAAAATATGAATACAATATGTCTGACATCTATGGCATGCGATACAGTAGTCGACCTAGGCCCTACTCACATTTATCTTATTCAAACACATCGCTTAACGTTGGAAACAAAGACAAGCCATTCACGATAATGGAAAATTTCCGCTGTTTGATTCCCTGTTTCCGACACACCGCTCATTTTACCACAAGGACAGCAAAGGGTGATATAAGCTTGAAACAGCACATAGCGGGAGGGTTAAATTGAGGAAGCACTCTCCTATCTTTTTTAGACAGCACGCACGCTGTGGCGCCCGTCGAATGCCCTTACTGGAGTTCACAGACAGGAACATCCCCAACGCTGCTAGCTCCCTTCTGTAACCGTTCTGATACAGCCTAGATAGTTTGATCTGTTTGACTGCTCCAGGTGAATGACGATGATGACGCCAAAGATGAGGAGGACGATGATGATGGTGATCTACCACTGTCTGATGACAGCAGGAGCACATGACTAGCCTTCTTGCTCACAACATCAGTGGAGTATGTAGAACAGCAGAGGTGTTAGCATGTAGAACAGCAGAGGTGTTAGCATGTAGAACAGCTGGGGTGTTAGCATGTAGAACAGCAGGGGTGTTAGCATGTAGAACAGCAGAGGTGTTAGCATGTAGAACAGCAGAGGTGTTAGCATGTAGAACAGCTGGGGTGTTAGCATGTAGAACAGCAGGGGTGTTAGCATGTAGAACAGCAGGGGTGTTAGCATGTAGAACAGCAGGGGTGTTAGCATGTAGAACAGCAGGGGTGTTAGCATGTAGAACAGCAGGGGTGTTAGCATGTAGAACAGCAGGGGTGTTAGCATGTAGAACAGCAGGGGTGTTAGCATGTAGAACAGCAGGGGTGTTAGCATGTAGAACAGCAGGGGTGTTAGCATGTAGAACAGCAGGGGTGTTAGCATGTAGAACAGCAGGGGTGTTAGCATGTAGAACAGCAGGGGTGTTAGCATGTAGAACAGCAGGGGTGTTAGCATGTAGAACAGCAGGGGTGTTAGCATGTAGAACAGCAGGGGTATTGGTACAGCCGAGTCTCATCTGCACGGGAGTTCACGGACGATAGCCACGCAGGGCGAGGTGGTGACATGAAGCCTGGGAATGTGGAACTCTCTGCAGTTACTTGTTTAATGGGTTTCTCTTGTGGCAGCCCAAGGCAGGCAGATAAGAGGCAGGTCTAGGGATCGGGAGAGAGTTAGAGAATAATGAAAAAAATCCCTGACCGCCGCTGAGCTCATGCAAACTTGATGTCCGAGCTTCGACGGGGAAATGTGGAGAGGCGGCCTACTGCTCCGAGTGTA
Organism: Osmerus mordax; assembly: GCF_038355195.1. Classification (NCBI taxonomy): domain Eukaryota; kingdom Metazoa; phylum Chordata; class Actinopteri; order Osmeriformes; family Osmeridae; genus Osmerus; species Osmerus mordax. Next base: position 6,884,440 of record NC_090064.1, read on the forward strand.
GCCTAAGCTGAGATCCTGCATTTTAGCTCCTGACACTAAAAATGTATCTACGGACAATAACTCCCTGTGTTACACTGCTCTCAAGGATATTTTTCCCTTTGACTGATTTAATTTCCCAGCAAGCCACACTTGTTGGTTAGGTTAAAGTGTGGCTTGCTGGGAAATTAAATCAGTCAAAGGGGAAAATATCCTTGAGAGCAGATTAAGATCTTGTTTGATAAATTCAATCAAGACTGGAACACCATTTTTTTGTGAGAATTATGAAAGAACAAATTATGCATAGAAACAAACTATATGGAGGCATGTTACTTGTTTATCCCGAATGTGATCAAGAATCAGAGGAAACAATCACTTACACTTCTAGCTTGGGAAATTACACAAATATGTTAACTTTGAAGCTCTCTGGGTTCCAATACACAATTTGCGTTTCTGGTGAGCACTTCAATCCGCCTCGATTCTATTCAGTCTGACAAAGATGAAAGCCAATTCATAAATGGATAAAGTCTACTTAGTAGGCTACCCCTCTGATGTTCAACAGGCCCATTGAATAAGTAATTAGTTTTTTCAATACTGTTAAAATGCTAATATTTCCAACCTGATTCCAACATCGTTTAAGTATGTCAGCATTTTTGAAAAGCCGCTTTGTGCCCTGTTTTCCAATCTCGATCCTCATGAAAATAGCATGAATAAACTATTCGATGAAATGGAATGTCAACGTTTGTCTCACAAAACACTAGATCCCGGGCAAAACTCTCTGCTATGTTCATCGAGCGGGCTGCGAATTTCAATATGAAAACAAGCCGTATTGTTGCTGACAGTGTGCTCGTTTCTCAACAAATGTCATCTCAGAGCTCTTGAGGGATGGCGCTACACGGCGGGGGGGCTGCGAGTTAAAACGGCTCCTGCCTGACGAAAAGCGCCGTAATCAGGATCAGCTTAGAGAAAGGTCAGAATTGTACATCAAAATACACCCCTAGTTCAGTGATCTTCCCCCTTTTTAATGTATCATGAGAAAAAAATCATTCACAGACGACGGAGTGTTGTCTAGACATTTTTGCTGTCTGGGATCACATGGGTTTTCATAACGTATAATGCAGTATTCCCACATCCTGTCTGGATTTTGATAATGTGGGTGTGCTTGAAAATGAGTACCCCTGTTTTATAAAAGTGTCCATCTCTATTGTCTAAATTATGTAGCATTCAGGAAAGATAAAGCCTGCTTCCCCATTGTCAGTTTATAATGACCATAATTGAGATACACCATTACCTTTAAATTACTGAAGGAGGGCTTGTCTCATTATACTACGACAGTATTTTGCTTGGCAGAACTGATAAATAGTCTGTTAATTTCCTATGTTAGATTTGATTGGCTGTTAAGCTCATCACGGTGCTACGGGAGTCGGTCCTTCCTGGTTATTATGTGAGAGGATACACACCCCCACACACACAGACACACACAGACACACACAGACACACACACACACACTCACACACACACACACACACACACACACAGAGAACACTCCCAGATGTGGAAGAGCACTCTCAGAACCCAATACGTTTGAGGAAACCACAGCCATGACACCTTTTTCCACATCCCCCTGACTAGACAATTTGATCGAGCCTGATCTCCATCAGACCCCGAGACCTCTGTTGACGCAGCTCACCTCAGAGGACCCGAGCCCAGCGGGGCCACTTCCCCCAAACTCCTTGGCATTTCCCAGTCCTCCGAGATAACTCGTATAACTAAAGGGGGATGGAGGAATCTAATAACAACGGGGGGGGGGGGGGGGGGATGAGCGCTCCAGAGTTCACGAGGGGTCAAGTTATTGCAAAGGCAAAGCCCACTGGGCTGGGAGCAAGAATAAATATATTTAAAAAAAAAACACTGGGGGTTGGAGGGGGGGGGGGGGGGGGGGGGGGGGGGGAGAGGAAGGATGGGGCGGGGGGTTTAGGGGTGTCTGGGTGCCCGGCGGGCCGTGAGATGAAGAAGGAACCTGAGATTATTAACCTCTCACGGGCACCAGACCCTGACACGCTAGATCTGTCTGTTCCCCCCCCCCCTCTCTCTGTTCTCTGTGTTTTTTTAATCCATTTTTTTTATCTTTATCCTGTCTTTGTTTCCGTCTCTCTTTCCCTTTCCCCCCTCTGTATCCTCTGTCTCTCTGTTCCTATCTTTCCTTCTCTCCATCTCTCCCCCTCTCTTTCTATCTCTTCCTCTCTCTTTCCGCCTCCCCCCTCTCTTTCCTTCTCCCCCTTCCCCCTCTTTCTCTGTGTCGTGCGATACCTTCCCAATCACAGGAAGCAGACATCTACAGTCTGATCCCACCAGCCTTGGACCCTAGGCCACGAACATGAGCACAAATCAATTAACAGAGATTGGATCCTCTCATGGCCCAGGCTGATGCTAATTGCCCGAATACTGAATAATCATACTCATAATGCAAGCTGCTACAGGCATGAGTGGCGTTATCGGCAGCTAGCTTGCTTGCCATTTCAACGTTAATTGCTCAAACATTGATTTACAGAGTCCTGATACTGCAGAGCAAATGCAAACCGATTGTCCAGCTGGCACTGAAGGGAAGGCAACAACATCATTTGCCGTAATCATCTTGTTGATTTATGCCTGTTAAGCCCGAGTCTTAACAAGGCCACTGTTAGCTAATGAGGAACAAAACGTTTGTTTTAATTGAAGAAATTCCATAATCCGACATGGGCAGCGATGTGAGTATAACTGGAAAGATACTTCGAGAAGGAATTGTGCTGCCAACCCACGGTGAGATCATTGGACTGTTTATAATACGGGCCATAATAATAATCAACTTGGTTTCATCTTCCCCCTGCTTTTCGCTTCCTTAAATAGAATATGATTATTGAACCACTGGCTATGAAATTAGGTATGGATGAGTGCTACAGCACAGGAGACAGAAATCATTCATTTAGAAAGCAGCAGAACAACTGCAATATCTGTCTCCTGGCCTGAACCAATCAGAACTACACAGTGGGGTCAAATTGAATCAATCAGGGTGCTCGATACCCCTCGGGAGAGGGAAAATGACCTTATTTGGATGATGACCTCCCGGAAATGGTGGCTAGTCGTCTCAAGCCAACCTCGGGAGTCAATCACAGAGTCAGCGTTTTCAAAAGTGCCTCTGAGATGTCGGGTTGAATAATGTATCCTATGAATAAAACACATTAGCTACAAAACATATTGAATAATTCACTTTTCGAAAAAAAAACTCCCGCACACAAGATATTAGGTCTAGAGTCACTGCATGGTTTTCATATCCTCTTTCTTACCCTCTTTTTTTTGGATCTGTTGCTCTGTCTCTCTCTTTGTCTCTTTGTCTCTCTGTCTCTCTCTCTCTCTTTGTCTCTCTCTCTCTCAGCTGGTGGTGACTGGTTTTATTCCGCAAGTTACTACTTTCTTGGAAATTCTCCCTGTTTATTTAAAGAGCTCTTGAAATTTTGAAGAGCGTATTTGTTCTGATAGAATCTTTGATGGGCTGGTACACACACCAGCCCAAAATGAATTCATCTTTTGGCAACTGCATGGCACTAAATGAAGGCAACCAGCTGGGATTTTCAAAGTGAAGAGCCTAAATGAGTAGGAAGACCTTTTCTAATGAAATGCTTCACCCTATAGGCTACACCCTCTTGTCTTCACAAAGGCACGCAGCTTTACTCCACAAAGCAAGCTTAACTTTCAAGGGTTTTCCACTCGTGTGCCTCTAATTTGATAATGACATACTGTGTTTTTGAACATCAGGATTCCGTTAATTGAGTCTTAAACTGGAAAATACACATGGTTTATGGGGGAAAAAACACACAATAGGGCAGAATGAGTATGAAAGAGAATCCTTTTTAGTTTAACAATGACATTTGGAATACTGAGTGAGAAATGCTTTGATGTTTTTTCATCGGAAACAAGGTATGAACTATATAAAATAACCTCTGGCCCAGAGAGAAATCTCAATGACTTTTAAGAGCCGATTACAGGAATATCTATGTCATATTTATCTGTCACTAAGAGTGAAACACCACTTGAAAGGAGGATACCCTGAATGTGTTGAATGTGTAGAATCACACAAACACACGCCGACAGCCGTGTGTGTTTGTGTGCATCTCAAGTGGCACTCAACCCTTAAAACAAAACAGAAGCGGCAACCGGAAGGGGTCGCCCGGTGACGACAACCCGACCTCTCCGGATCCCCACTCACCAGGGCGCAGTAGGTCTCTGGGGGGTCCCCGCAGGTGACGTTGGGGGGGTCCACGCTCACTTTCAAGTACTTGGTCATGTCGGCCGCCTCCGGCTGGCAGGCCATGTAGTCCCAGGTGAGGCCTTCGTCCGTGTACACCTGCGACTTACACACGTCGTAGTGGCCCCACGCCGCTGGGTAGTGCTGCATTGCCGCCTGACAGAGGCTGGCCCACGCCGCCTGCAGCGCCAGCGCCAGGGGGAAGAAGCGCATCTCCGCTTCCTGTCGGCGAGCGGGGTGCTCGCGCCGGGGGGGGAGGGGGGCGAAAAGGGCGGGCGGGCTCTTCTGCGGAAAGGTCCACGGGGGAAAAACACGCCGCACACGGACAGAGACGCTGAGCAGGTTTTTTAGGATGTAATCCGAGCTTCGCTGAGAGGGGTGCCGGGGAACGATGGGAGCATGCCGGCTTCCTGTTAGCGGCTTGGGGGCGGCGGGCGGGTCGTTGCCGGTCCGGGTCGGGGGGTGGAGGGGGGGTGGGGGGGTGGGGGGTTGGTTGTCACCGGCCCGAAGAGCAGATAATAGGAGGAGAGGATGGAGGAAGGAGGAGGAGGGGGGGGCAGGAGCTGACCCCTGACGGAGACGGGCGTTCTGACACGCTGACGGAGGGATGAGTGACGGGTGCTCTCAGCCTCGTCCGCTGTCAATCATGGCCTCGTCCTCCCTGCAGCCGGCGTCTGTGGGGAAACAAGAGGGGGAGAGGTTGAATACCTTCGCGAGGGGATCGAGTTTCGACAGCGACTGAGCATTAGCACAGGCAAGGGGATGGAACGTGTGTGTGGCGGGGGGGGGGGGCACACAGACCCCCCCTCCCTAACAAAGCTGCCAGGATGGTGTGAGGTGTTGATCACAACAGGAGGATTGGATAGCCAAGGCAAACTAGATCCCACTGTTCTCACACCGGGCCTACACCCTCCATCCCCACCCTCCGCCCCCCAACTGACATCAGGGCACATTTGTTTATCACATCTAATCAGTTCTACCACAGGCAACCTCGACCGGCACACGCACTAAGATCGACATGTTTTAACCGAGCGCAGAGTTGAGCGTCTGTTCACAATTCCAGTGAGAGTACAGGCACAGTCATGTGTCTGAAAGTACAGGCAGAGTAAGGTGTCGGCAGCCCTAACAATGTAGCTATTGAAAGAACATGAATGTTCACAGCCCGAGCTCTTTCTAATGAAATTACAGTCTTCATTCAAGGCTGAAATGACTCACGAGAAAGCCTTCTATAGGAGGTGCCATGACCCGGCTCAGAAGGTGGTGCTTCTGACGTCATAGCACACGTTGAATGTGAACAGCATTCACGTCAAGGTTCCACTCACGCACTGTAACCATGCCAGGGCGACCCTGTCAACAGTCTGGCCAGTACGCCTTCCAGACATCAACCTCTTGATTGTTAAACACGCCGTCTGTATTCCGAGCTTTGCCCTCCTCCTGATGAATCACCCAAGCTGGACGGGCCAATCAGCACTGGAGTTTAACCTTCAAACGGTCGCGAAAAGCTTAGGATTGCATCCGGTTCGTTCCTAGTGTGAGAGTGGTCCTCATCCCGCGACCAGGCTGGGAAGAGGCTGAGTCGTACCCTAATAGAGACAGACTCAGCCCGGCCTTTCCTCCCCCAACAGTGGCCTTCCAGGTAGGTAATTGATAGAGACTTTAGCCAGGCGTCTGAGGGATTGAGATGTGGACGCTTTATCGCTGGTTAATCATTCAGCCGAGTCAATGGAGCTGCTGACCCAACACACCTCTTACTCCTCTGTGATCAATTAGTCCTGCCTGGCCACAGGCACTGTTCAGCTCCTATCGTCTGGAGAGATGCGGGCTAAACTCTCCCCTGTTAATCTGCCGTTGTGCTGGCAGGACTGTCTTTGGTAAGCAGTTTCGCTTCACTTACCCAGCATGTCCTTCTCTTTGGCTACTGTGTTTTAGGTGCCGTGTGGAGGAAATAAGAACGCTCTGTTTGAACTGTCGCAGAGCACATTGATTCTGCTCTTTAAAATGAAGAAGCAGTATTCCGCCTGTACTGCACGTTACTGAAGATGAATGAATCCCTCGTTGGATGGGTGATGCTATTATGATGTCGTCTAATTCTCATGAGAGCCCTGTATTGTTTGTAAGGGGTATTCTACCACAGCAGCAGTCAGCGAGGTGCAGAGAAGATTGATCAAACTACCACAGGTATACAGGATCTTTCCTAATATACCTCAACATAGATAACTGCTCCTTTTTCCTCGATCCAAAAGCCTAAAATTGCTCTTTTAAAATCCACCCCTTCAATCCGGACGACTATCATCCACAGTTATGCTGGCAGGCCCTCAACTTACCTACCACAGAGAATAACGAAGGAGGGATACGGAGTGATGGAATGGACAAAGACGAAAGGGCGGAGGCGGTAATCGAGGCCCCGGTATTTTTTTCAAGGTAGAGAGAGACTGAGAGAAAAGCAAGAAATAACACTCCGTTTCAAACGAAGGCGTGTCACCGGATCAGCCACGGGCAGGTGAGAAAGCAGCCAATCAACAACCTGCAGCACTCTGGCGCCCTGCTTCGATCCACAGACATGGTGTTACCATGTCAGGGAGAGAAGGGAAGGGGGGGGGGGGGGGGGGGTGAGGGGAGGGGAGGGGGGGGGGGCAGGTGCACAGAGACGGGTCCAGAAACCAGGGCTAATGAGAGAACAGTGAAAGCGGTGCTGGATAAGGAGCCGGCACATTAAAGATCACAAGAGCAAGGTCATTATCACTCTCCACAATCCAGACTCTGGTCTGTCCACTCATTACCCGCCACTTAGAAGCCCGAGTCCCACCGACAGGGCAGGGGAGAGGAGCGAGGGGCGCGTGGCGTGCATTTTAAGCGAGGTCTGGGCTATTTGGGGCAGGTTTCTTCCTCTCCCATCGATCAAGGCTAACGCGGGGACACCTGAGATGCCGAGCGGGCAGGAAGTGAGAGATATTTCAGCTTAATACACGGCAACATATTGAATGTCGCCGCATGTTATGCATGGGATCTATAATCTAGAGTAGACACCATTGGATTAAACTGCTCGCTGGATTGATTTTTACAGAATGGTTACATAAAACCCAGGTCCAACATTAAAGCGAAATCCACAACGCCGATTGTTCAATTCCACTGTTAATTGTAAATACTGTTGTTTAACCGATAGGTATTATACAATGGGATGTTTTGCCCTGCGACACAAACAGCATCGAACACCCTCCGTATGACTGTGAAGTTGTTCGACCCCGCAGGTGAGCGGGAACCAGGTCTCTGACGGCGCTCTGGCGGAGGTTTATTTTGAGGATGTGCAATCTCACCAAGGAGGGCATTGTGGGGCTGCTTTTTCTATGTAAACCTATGAATGGTTCACAAGGGTCCGCATGACCTGGTTAAGAGCCATGGGCTCTTAACCAGCTCTTCACCCCCCCCCCCCCCCCCCCCCCAAGTCTGTCTCCATCCCATCCCCAGGGTCGGTGGAGCGTGGCGGAGTGTTGCAGAGTTAATGGTTGGATATGCAGACCCGGACGCCTAACGACCGAAGGAGATCCTGACAGATGGAGGAATGCCTTCTTCCATGGCCCCTGTTTTTCATCTGCCCCTCTCTTGGCCAGCCTCGTCGACGGCTCTTCGCCCTTCTTCCCTGTCGCCTGTTTTCCTCTCCTCTCTCACTCTCCTGTCGTTGAGTCCTCCGCCGCTCGCCAGACAAAGAGCAGGGTGTTTGTGCCTCGCGTGGGAGACGGAAGACTAACTCACAAGAACTCAGGGAAGAGAAGGGCCGAGAGAGAGAGAGAGAGAGAGAGAGAGAGAGAGAGACAGAGAGAAAGGGAAAGAGAAAAGGCTGGACGGGCATCAGACGAAACCTCTCTTCTTCTCGGATTGCTTTCCCAGAAATCCCTAATCTTCCCCGTTGAACAAGCTGCCAATTCGACAGTCTTCATAAATAAACATGTGAGGAATGAAGCACGCCCCTGCAAACACGACACCCGCCATGCTTACAGGACGGGAAACAGGCCACCCGCCACCCCGCCACCCTGCCTGGTCCCCAACACACGGTCCCCCACAACACCACCTAATCACCAACACCACCTTCTCACCAACACCACCTTCTCACCAACACCACCTAATCACCAACACCACCTTCTCACCAACACCACCTTCTCACCAACACCACCTTCTCACCAACACCACCTAATCACCAACACCACCTTCTCACCAACACCACCTTCTCACCAACACCACCTAATCAGCAACACCACCTAATCACCAACACCACCTTCTCACCAACACCACCTAATCACCAACACCACCTTCTCACCAACACCACCTAATCACCAACACCACCTAATCACCAACACCACCTAATCACCAACACCACCTTCTCACCAACACCACCTAATCACCAACACCACCTTCTCACCAACACCACCTAATCACCAACACCACCTAATCACCAACACCACCTAATCACCAACACCACCTAGTCATCAACACACGGTCCCCCCCAACACACAACACCCAATCCTCCACTGTCCTCAATACGTCATCACCTAACACACCAAATCAGCAGGCCCTGGATCTGTGCCAATCCAGACAGGACACACAGGTAGCTAATGGGTGTGTCAGTGACGGAGTGTGCCACCGGACGAGGGGACGGGGGGCAGAAAGGGACGGGGGGCGGGAGGGGGGGACGGGGGCGGGCCAAAGGAAATCAGAGCAAAGGTTCAGGTCTCAGCGTGAGAACACTGTTCTGACATGGCAGCTACCCCTCCCCCCTCCCCTCTTACTCGTCTCCTAGAGCGGGATTGGCTGTGCCTGACTGGTCCCTGTCCTCCCAAGGAAGGAAAAGTCCCCGAACACAGCTGCCAGGACACGCTTGACTCACCCCACGGCTGCACAATACACTCTCTCTCTCCTTCTCTCTCTCTCTCTCTCTCTCTCTCTCTCTCTCTCTCTCTCTCTCTCTCTCTCTCTCTCTCTCTGCTTCGCCCTCTCTCCTTCCTTCTCTCCTCTTGTTTTCTCTCGACTTTCTGTCTCTCTCTTTCCTTCACACTACACCCCCTCCTCCCCTTTCGTAAACTGTGGAAAGTGACACATATGTGTGAGGGACGGGCACTTTTGACAGGGTGACCCTTCCGCTGACACTGAGTAGCTTTGGCGTAGCTTTGGTGTTGGCTACTCCAGCGCAAAGTACTGAAGCACCCGGCCTCACCCAACAACATCCATACCACCAATGACCCTCTCTCTCTCTCTTCTGCTACTGGACACAATCTTCATTGTGACATAGGAACACCTTCTGCATTATTAAAGACACTTTTCCTAAAAGGCTACCACCATATTATTCAGCTTCCACAGTGACATGGCTGGCCTGGATTCTCAAAATGTCCACCCAGAGTCATTGCCCAACACCGTCAGTCGACAGTAGTGATACATTACTGTACACACACTGATATAACCCCAGATCCAGATGCACGTCTAGTCAACTAGCCTAACAAATCATCTCCAATCATGAATCATGTGATGACGCCAAGATGTGGTCTGTTAGTCGCGATTAGTCGTGGGCTAACTTAGTATGTTGATGTTATAATAAATTGAACAATATAATCCAATATGACTGACGTGATGAATCTACTGATTTAATATATGTTTTTCTTTATAAAAATACATGTTAACTAAGTCAGAGTTTCAATTATTTTTAAGGCCATGTTTCTATTAGATAATTTGTCAATGGCAACAGTAATTATAGAATCTATTGATACAAATTTACATTTATAATCATATAAATGCCATCTAGGCCTTGTTATATTAAAATCCAATAGGGTATCCACCACTGATGCACAAAAACAAAAAGCTTTAAAAATTAAAACAATTAAAATAAATAATATATACATTTAAAACACATGTACTGTACTGCTTAACAAGTTTATGAAAATTAAACCCCATTAATGTCCACTATAATTTTTTACAGAAAAAATTGGTTCAGATGTACTGTCCATGAGAAATACTATCAAAAAACCACATTAATTGTAATCAAATACTGTACGTAAATTTGTATTTTGTTTTGCATGGATCAATTCCACAAGGGGGCGCTTCATAAATCGCCCTACCAAAGGTGCACTCACTGGTGTCAAATTAAATAGGTTCTGATTAAATTAAAGGTCAGTAAAAAAAATATTTACGTCTCTTTCAGAGTGGTTAGTATTGTCCCATTAATCCAAATGTATCAGGTGAATAGCCTTGTTCACAACAAATGGTGCAGAATGTCTACAAAGTATATGTCTTTCCTCGGATATCTTTACACGCGTTTGAGCATTCTAATGTGGCAATTTTAATACGTTCGACAGCAAGACATTGGGTTCAATTACATTTAAAGCAGACAGGCGTGGCTTGTACGTTACCAAAGAAATTTATAACTTTTTGCAAACAATATTGTAGTCTACTTACATTTTGGGGGATTTCTTCAAATCAAGGAGCACAGTCCAGTCTTAGTAACTGTTAAGTTCAGAAATGACCACTGGAGCCCCTTTAAGATGCGCGTGTTAATCTTAATGTGATGAGTTCGGAGGAAAAAAAGTTGATGACCCAATAGTTAAAAGAAGCTGACTTAGCCCAACAATGCGATTGAACAGCACCCCAATACGCACGTCAATCTTTGTGGAATTGCTGTGCAACATATCTTTGGCTAGGGGACGAGATCGGAGGACATTTCTCCCACTATTGAACAAATGGCCGATCAGTGTCCGGAGTGCTCGGTCAGCACAACCATAGATAAAGGTGAGGATTTTGCCAAAATTTCCCGGAACATCATTCCCCCACCTGCCATCCCATTACTAAATCGCTTCAAGCTTTATAACGGTGTCCTCAGAAAAAGACCGTTGCAAAACTTTGAAAGGCGTATGTTCCTTGTCTTCAGAAATTGTCCATTTCAAATTGGGTATCATTCCTTAAACCCGACGCCAAAATATTTGACTCCTGTGGACGGGTGTGCTGTTCTCTCTGATAATCGCTCCCTCTCTTTCGGTATGAAGTCGTTACCGACACTCAAAGGGGACATGAATCACACCAATTAGCCTTGCTGTCGAGAATATCTTCCTCTGTTTCAGCGTCACGCATCCCTCGCGCTTTCTTTATAGCCTATACACAGTGCGAGGTAACTGCTCAGGCTGAGATGGCGGTTGAGATAACTCACTTTTTGAGACCATCTGATAACCCTCACTCTGCCAGAATATTCTTCCAGAGACCTGTGTTTTCCAACACGTCCTTCTTCGGGACCATTAAGCAACTCGGTAGGGACAAAATACCCACAACTTGGAAAATTGGGAGATCTCTGCACGAAACGTTCTTACTGTTGCCCCGTTGCACTGCCGAACACATACACTGAGCAGAGATGTGTGAGATAAGCAATCTCGCACAAATGCGCGCAAATAGTGATTGTATCCCGGGCTCTGCCACAGTACTTATGCGCTCCTCTGGGTCCTAAAGGTAGGCTTAGTAATCGAGTTTAATATTTAAGTTGTTTATCGTTTTTCTAGGATGTATCGTTTGTCTAAGAGTTTGGTTTATTACTGTAAGATAACTTAATGTTTTGGGATAGGTGTTTGTCTGACACTGTGCGCGTGGGGACTCAGGGATTGGCAATGTACAGTATGTGCCGCGCCGTCTTTTATGTGTTCACTTACATTTGAACGGTGCTTCACCTGCAATCTTGGATTGATGGATTGTTAAGTGAAAAGCCATTTAGTGTGACGTGTAAAAACTGGGGGTCAGCATACCGTCCACCCGTGTCACGCTCAACTGGGCTGTCATAATTAACACTAACTATTTACCCACAACGCGTACGTTAGGCGCGCACTCATTCGCTCCCTCCTCATTTATCTATTTCTCTCCCTTTCTCTACACACACGCACGCACAGCTGACGTCGAATTTAGCCCATGTTTTTACATTTCACCCACAACATCATAACGGTCTTTGCTCACAGTTTACCAAACACATGGGAAAGAGTCTCAACAACGGATTCATTTTGGGTACCCTAGCCCGAAGCAACCCTATGCAACATCATAAAGCCTTGGGGAAGGCCAATCTAACATATATGGTTCCGGACCCAAACTCACTGTCCGTTGGAAGAAAAATATAATAATGGAGAAGAGTAGTGAGTTAAAGTTCTAGTACAGATACTTTATAGGCTATAGGCTATGTTAGCTAGTAGATACGCATATTCTACTAATATATATATATATTATAATCTACTAGGTCAAGTAGGCCTATAGGCTATATGGTTCCAAACTTAATAATAGCAGTAATAAATAAATAAATAAATAGAGCCACGAGACGCATTAAAAGTGAATGCATTATCCCCTTGTCACTAAACAAAAAAGTTACTTGCTCTATTAAAATAACTGAGTTAAGTTAAAATCATCGGGAAACGTGAAGTAATGACACTGATTCATTATTTCCCACTGCAAGTCCTTTCTCGCGAGCACATTATCAAACTTTATCAGTTTACGGCAAATTAGTTATTTTCAGACTAATTAATAGTAGGCTACGTGATTATGCTGCATTGTGTTACTTGTTGATATGGAATAATATGATGATAACAAAAAAAAACCGAGAAACGCGTATTGGAACGGAAAACCATGTCCTCAGGTTATCTTGCTTGTACGTAATAACAAGTGTGCAACAACATCTGTTTGCACACTTGACAAAATATATGACAAAAACGAACATATAAATTGCAGATTTTTATGGTTTGTTGGTTAAGTGCATGTGTCTTCCTATATGTAGCATGTAGGCTTAACCTTTATATTAGGTCACTCACTATTGAGACATCAGGGGAGATCCGGTCATTTTGAATCCAAAGTCGACCATCAAAAGTTTGCTCGCATATCCTTCCAACAAATGAAAAAAAAGAGAGCTTTGGCTCACCTCTTTCACAGCTTTATTCCTTTTCTTTACGATGAACGAAGATGGACATTTAGCACACGCATACGTTTGGTTTGGAACATCATAGATACGGCGGAAATGATAGACTCACAGCGAGACGACCGCTTTCTCCGCGGCTCCATGGGAGTGTGGTGCGCGACCGCTCAGAATGCCACTTCAGATGGGCTACTCGGGCACCAAGAGAAACCAAGGAGCAATATGCACACGAGAATAGCCCATGTAAATTGTGGCAAATCGTTTTTAAAAATCCAACTTGGTTGTCCGTCAAAAGTCAGGAAACAATGCGTGTCGTAAAACAAGGTCAAAGCGATGCTGCTATTATGCCTGCTTCCAAATAGGAAGCACAGCTTTCACTGGACACTGATATATGTTGTGCGTTATCTAGTCCATCAATAGACGCCAATGCGAGCATATCTTGAGTGGTTGAAGTTGGTGTTATTGAATCTCACTGAAGTCTTACTTTTAGCCCAATTCACAATTCCTACGCAATAACAGGGGAAGATTGATATGATAAGCACATGACATTGCGTCTTATAATAATGTATTTATCTGTGCCTGCAAGGCTATTTGTTTCACGTTAATCGGCAAACACGGGATTTAGGCCTGTAGGAACAAGAGTCACTGGGAAAACTTCGTATAAAATTAAAGGACAACATATGATATATAACTATATTTTGTTTCTGTGTCTGTGTGTGTATTTTTTTTTATTAAGGAAATTACCAAAATTAAAGTAGACCTATGTTTACAATGACACGTAAAACTTGACGTTTCCTACAATTGTGCAAAATCGAGAGTGCTGGACAGCTGCCGCTGTTTCAGCACCTGGACAGCTCCTCTTTGCAGTAGGTCGCTTCTTCGGCTCTCCAGCCCAACTCCACTGACTCTACACTCTGTTGAAGAATGCTGTTATCACACCTGAAACGCACACGATATTCATGTTAGTAGGAGAGCCACAAAACTAGAACTCAACGCTTTCACGTTTTGGATGTCTACTCGAAAGAACACAATGTCTCGGGGAAAATGTATATTGTCATCCCAATATTCTGATTGCCAGATTTTTTGTGCCAAACATAGCTTTAAAACCTGACTGGATATGACAAAGTGGCCGTCAAAGTACAACAAAGTAAAACAAGGGATAACCTGGATGATAATAATAGCCGAACAATAATAATAACTACTGCGTTAATTATAGACTTCTGGGTCATAAAATGACTTGAAACAGTTCCGTAACACATTATGTATGGTAAACTTTGATTAAACATATTTTATTCCCACTAGCATATACATGCTTGCATATAACAACTTACATGTGAGTTATCTTCGTGACAATGACTAAGAGGAGAAAGAAGGGCTTATTATCACACAAATGATCACGTGTGTTGCCGGATAGGATTTGTTTTAAACGATCCACTGGACTCTTCTTCCTGTTATTAAAGCACTTCATCCGCAGCATCTGTGATCACAAACCGGTAGTGTTGTGCCCAATGTCATCAAATATTTCAAGAGGTTGGATAACTGGCACCTATTGACATTTCTGGGAATCACGTGACGTAAGCTCTATTATTTGTCATTCACTTGTGTGTGTCTGTGCATTTTCCCTTTTCCGGTTATGCTTTGTTGGCTTCGATAGTGATTAGAAAATGGTCTACAGCTGTTTTGTACATCCCCGTGTCAGGCACGGGACACAGCCAATTAGTTTTTTTTCTCTAAATATGCCTTTATCCGATAAACAGTCTACCTTGAGGCCGAGGTCTACTCTACACATGAAAGCATAATGCGCAGGCCAGTTAGCCCACAGGCCTCAAAATGACCAATTGTAGTAGCTACAACGTTTAAACGTTTATTGATTAGATGGCGAATATGAATGTTGCCATTCATAACCTCGATAAAATACCACAAGAGGTATACTTCACATATTTAGTTTACAATTAACTGCAGGTGCATTGAGTTGCAAAAGCATCAACATTAAATAGAGCACCAATAGACTGCAGTATTTCTCAACAACCTAAATACAATGAACTACCTGTCAATTCCCCTACCAGAATATGTTCATCTATAGTAAATGACCCCATTGCATTCAGTCTCACAAGTGTATAAAGTAGGCAGAACATCCAGTTGTTTGCGCCAGGTGTTTTGGTTTCTAAATGAGCACATTCCGCCAACATCAATCCTGTGCACATGCCTCCTACCTAGTCTGCCCTGCATTGTTCTAAACCCCACAACTCAACATCAAAATAGAAATACTAAATTAAGTGTGTGTGTGTGTGTTTATGTGTGTGTGTGTGTGTGTGTGGGGGGAGGGGGGTAATACCTGAGAATTACAACAGAGTATAATCCTGAAAGGGCATGATTGAAAAGGATTAGAGGGCAGGTCCAGCTGGGTGGAGTCACCATGCCACAGAAGGCCTGGTCTGTTCAAGGTGGATTGAGATTTCAAGTGTTCTGTTCCGATTTACATGACCCACGAGAGACTTAGAATTCACTGAGCAGGATTATGAACAGTGTCGTCTGCTGTGCTCAGAGGCCATCTCTCTTGGGTGGATTTGGAATGTGCCGTGGTTTGTAGATTCCGAACACGGCCACATGATATCCTTTATAGTTGTGTGTGTGGTGATCTTTCTCTAAGACCCCTATGGAGCATCAATGTACTTCCATGCCTCAAGTTTACAGCACAGCAAAATAAAATTTAAATGTAATAAAAAATAATAAAAAAAAAAAGAAAAGAAAATTAAGGTGTTTAAAAGTTACTGTAACTGCTTAACACAGAGGAGATGCATCTTGACATTCGATTATTTGACATTCAATTATTTTTCTTATGCTCGTCTGCAATGAGTCACCGGCAAGACAGCCCTTACCGTTTTGTTCTAAATATAGGCCCATTCAGTGCAAATGATAATGCGGACAAATAGTGTGGCTCCGCTCTGCAGATATCAGGACACAGCTTGGGGAATTGGCCTCCTAAATTAGGTTTGGTCAATAACATGTTTCCAATGTGTTCTCTCAAGAGAACCTGACAGAAATAGGGGTTACTGTAACTGGCTGGTGGGGGAAAGTGTTGCCATTGGCTCGTACACTGTAAATCATTCGTATGTATTTAAAGAGCCAATGGGAGCTGGTGGTTAGTTATGGTGCGGGGGGAAGTTCAGGCAGGTTTCAATATCAGTCTCCAATAATTGACGAACGGTCCAGCAGCTTTAGTAGCTTCCAATCAGACACACCCTTGGTCAGAGAGGGTCTGACTGGGCCAAGACGTCGGCACGCACGTTGGGGACGGATGCAAACACACAAACCCCCCGTCCACGGAGAGACGTATCAGTGCATCAGTACTCCTGTCACACATTCGAACTTCACCAGGAGCCCTGAACCAGTCAGATTAAGCACATCTATCGATCTTCCCCCCTCGATGGCTACGCCACATACAAGACAAATAATCCAATTTTGGAGTTTTAACACCGTTTCTATTGGATTTTCAAAAGGACTACAGGCCGGAAGAGGTTGCAGTTGGTTTAGCGTCAAGCATAGGAGAGAGGCTTAGCCACCTACAGTTTCATACTGAGCTCTCAGAAGCTCCCAGAAGCCTGCTCACACAGTCAGGCATTTATGGTCATTGTGTGTCCCACCGTCCATGTTCAGGTCAGTCAGCCCTTATGGTGAACAGAGTGCGTACGAGCCACAACCTTCTCCCAAAGGGTCCAATTCGACCGCGAGTCAACACGACTGCATAACGGACTGTGTGCCATTCTTTTCATCATGTGGTTCACATATGGCCCTATTGTGTATCCAAGCCAGCGCTCCGTACCCCTGAGCACGGGTACGCCATGCTGTTAACCCGCTGTATAAAACCCATCACACATGACAGTTGGGTTGTGAGTGGAAAGGTTAGATTTTCAAGCCATTCAATGAAAATTGAAATGTCAAAGCGTGCCTTTCTGTCCTGGCCTGACCTGTTGTCTGATGTCAATATCAAAAGTAAGAGCTGGTACATGAAAAGGCTGGGGCAAATACAATCTGATGTCCAAATACAACTCGTGGCCCACTCATTTGACAAACTATTATTCAGAAGTATGATTGGCGAGAGCAGGCTGAGGAAGGGACTGTTTTCTCATTGTCTCATTGTTGACTGAAGCAGAAATGTATTTCCATAGATAAGGGATGTAATCTTAGCATAACATATTGATACACTTGTATTGCTCTTTGTAACTCTTAAGGTCAAACAAGAGTGAAACAAATGAATGTTTTAGGCATTTATTCATCCTCAATTTAATATTGTTATATTAACACGACTTAAAGTTTCAAGCCTGGCCAGCATTAAAATGGATCTCTCTATAATAGATGTGTTTCATGGCCTTGAGCTATGCGTAAGTGTCACCAGAATGCAAGAAACTGACACCAAGTAGCCACCAGACACACAGGTGAGTCTCCGATGTTTTTTAAAAAGTTAGGTGGCAATAGGCAGCTGTTGGGGTTCCAAGTATCCATCTGGAATGGAGAAGGTTTTTGAGTGTTTTTTGTCCTGTCCTATTGTGTAGTCCACGTCGATGCATATATGTCTGGAGCTGTCTTCAGAAGGATACATGTTGACTTCTCCAACGACCAGAGTGTCCTGCATCACATCCACCGGTTCATCTAGGTACAGTACCGCCTGTTTCCAGTGGGTCTCCTGTTTGAACGGAGACGTGGAGAGGACCAGTGGTTTGTCCCCACACGGAAAGGTTACCGTGAACCACACGCAAAGGGCGTTCACAGCAGAAGAGCCAAAACATTCGCACTTGAACGGCCCCTTCACCGATTTCAGTTGTTCCACGGTCACGGAATACAGGTCCAGCTCCGCAAACTTAGAGGGATGGGACAACACGTCCTCGACTGTCACCAAGTTCACGGTGATGTCATTGTTCATTACGCATTTCCTTGCGAATTCAGACATGCAGGACATGTCAACGCCATACTGTTCCTTCACGGTGCACCAGAAATTCAAGCGGTCTTCCACAACCAAGTCATTGATAGGAGCGATGTAAAGTTCTGCCTTTGAAGGTAAAATGAGACCGCCGGGTTTCAGCCATTTGTCGCGGGCAAACAGAACAGAGTTAAGCATGGATTCGTGGAGTAGCGCGTAGCCCATCCACTCGCTCACTATCACGTCCACCTGCTCGGGCAAATCAATTGTCTCCAGAGTACCTTTAATGACTTCGATTCTGTCTTCCATCTGATTGTGTTTAATGATTTTCACAGCTTGATCAGCGATTGAACTAGCTTCAACCGCGTAAACTCTCTTGGCCCCGGCTTGTGCACAAAATATACTCAGGACACCGGTACCTGCTCCGACATCCAACACAACTTTGCCTTGAATCGAGCTGCTGTTTTCAAATATCCCTGTCCTGTACGTGTTAGTACGTGCATGATCTGCGATCATTTCCTCGTGAATCGTGACATCTGAATAACTGTCAAAGTACAGGTTATCCTGTACGTTTTTGTCTAATTTCCTTTTCTTTATTTGGTTGGACATTTTCCTTGTTCTCACACACAGCTTTTCTTCGTGTGTCACGTTGTATATCACTTCCTCATTTTGCCGACTGTTGCATGATGGTATATGAAGTTTAAACGGCTGCAGAATTCCTCTACATGGAGAGAGCTTTTTGTATGTGAAACTACAGTTCCCACAATCATCCAATCACGAACGTCAAATGACGGCGGACTGGCTTAATTATATGTGAAAATTAGTAAGTAACATTTTATTAAAAAAAAAAATATATATATAATTTGTTTAAAATACCAGTGTGTCCCTGAAGCAACATTTGCATAATGCACCAGGAAAGACAGTACTCTTAAATGTTTCACTGTAGATCGCGATAGTTCAATTGAAGATGAATAGATCCTTTTTGAAAATAACAGTTGAAATATGAATACACCTCCCAGAATACTTCTGAGCTTAGTCACTCTATACCGAAACACAACACAGATGCTTAGTCTCCTCTTTGAGTGAATCCTCTGTCAGTCTTCCAGCTCCCTTCAAAGATCCCCGGCCAAGCCCTGCCGAGCATGTAGCAGACGCTGCATTCCATTACAGCTGGATGAAAAGAAAGGAGCAGACGACTTCTTGGTTTTTCCCAGCATTTAGAAAACGTATTTTGAGAGGTCAGAACACAGTAGTGTAAGGAGGGGGGAATAGCATTTCTGTGTGTGTGGATGAAGGATACATGGCACTGAGTGTGTGCGTGTTCTTGTGTGTGTGTATTCCAGTGTGGGTGTTCCTGGGTGTGTGTCCCTGTGTGTGTATTCCTGTGTGTGTGTGTGTGTTCTGCAGTGACTCAGTACCTGTACCCCGCATTCATTGCAGCTGTTAAGGTTTCAAAGCAATCTTCCATCTTAGTTTCACAGGTGTGTGTCTACCCACTTAAATCCACTCCATCAGAACAGAGTGGCAGGAAATGATGTCAGATTATAGATCCTGCACTGGCTGATGATATGTTGGTATACTTTCTGTGAGAGAATGATGGACAGTTGCGTCTGTAAGTGGTGTGGAAACAGCAAAAGGCTTTTGTCGAAAAATCACAACCTCCGTCTGACGTTTTGACTGAAAGTAGACACATCTCAAGAAGCTAGTTTGAAAACAGCTTTTGAATATGCAACAGCACATGGTTGCGGTATCTCAAGTTGAGAAAATGGAAAGGGAAAGCGAATATAGCATTGATTCGAAAGCAATCCACGGCGTGTATTGTGACTGTGTGTTGAACTGGTGAAACAGAGTTTGTGGAGCCAGGGGAATGTTGATGGGGATAGATGTGATAGGACAGGCAGGCGTCTGTGATTTGTATCGTTCCTGTACTCTGTAATGGTTTGGGACGGGCCGTGGCAGTAGGTGTCTGGCAGACAGAGCCAGCAGCTGTTCCAGCTGTCTGTCCACCTTCCCTCCCTCCTCCCCCCTCTCCCCCCTCTCCTCCCCTCCTCCCCCCTCAGCTGCAGGTATGCTCTGGAGCCATGCCAAGCCCAATCACAGCCACACCACATCTCACGGTGTGAGATGGATGGCATGATTTGCCTTTAACCTTAACAAACTGACAGTGCATCAGCGTCACCCGGGCAGGAAGCCCCCCCAGCACTGACGTGAGGTCATTTCCTTCCTTCTGCCCCGGTAGTTATGCCGTTGTTCCTCCTCTGTGGTTCTCTCTGTGACGTATCCCACCGCCCTCCCTCGGACATGAGCAGCTCTTCAGTCAAGCCCGCAGTCTGGACAGAGCCAGTGCCTAAAAAATGCTATGAGGAATTGATTATATGAAGCGATATTCAGCGAAATAGCAGTATGGTTTACACAGTCGATGAATTTCTAAAACAGCCTCTTTACGTAGCTGTTGTACGTAAACCGGCAAATAAAATCGAACGCATGTTAAAAACACATCATCCGATATAACCTACACTTTGCATAACTTCATCCCTTTTTAATGTCGTTTCGCCGGCTGAAGTTATTGGAGGATTAAAAATGGTGTGTTTGCGCAGGTGTGAGCACCTCATCTCCTTTAATTAAACTTGGCCCATCTCTGTTTGCACATCTAAACCACAGCCCGCTTCTGATTGGGGGATATGATGGACTGTGAGGAGGAGCTGGATGGAGTGTGTGCCTTGAGCCTGGAACACGTTTGGCTTGTCTGGGAACCCTCCTGAAGAAAGGCGAAGGGCTAGACGAGATGAGGAGACACTGCCTGGCCAAGCAGGAGTGTGACTCGGGGAAGCCAAATCACTTTAGATGATAAGGGGTGTCTTGGGAAAGCCGATAGGCTACCCAAACCGGAACCCCTCCCCCTCTGACTCCATGCAGAAACGTTTGTTGTGAAAAATCTTGACTGGCATGCACAAATTCCTGACAGAAACGCCATCGAACACATTTGGGATCGATTCTAACGCCATCTGCAAGCCAGGTCTAATCACGCAAAAGCAGTGCCAAACTCCCTAAGGCTCTTGTGACTGAATGGGCACAAATTCCCACAGACACACTCCTAAATCTTGCGGACAGCCTTCCCAGAAGAGGAGCAGCTGTCATAGCAACATAGGGGGGGGGCAACTCCAAATTATTGGCAGTAGTTTTTTGGAATGACATGTTCAAAAAATTGATATGTGTGAGGGTCAAGTGTCCCAATACTTGTGTCCGTTTAGTGTACATTAGACAGAGGAAGGGAGACAGAGACAAGAAGATTCGAGGCACATCTTTAGAAACGTGAGTTTTCATGCATACCATTCAGCAAGCCCCCCCCCCCCCCCCCCCCCTCTCTCTCTCTCTCTCTCTCTCTCTCTCTCTCTGTCTCTCCCTGTGTCTCTCCCTGTCTCATGTCTCACACACACAATCTCTCTCCCTGAGAGAACACTGCATGTGCAACAAGACATGTGGAATGGGCTTGTGTTTACGGTAGGGGGCGGAGAGTGTGAGAGTGAGAAAATAAGAGAGATGCAGAGGGGATTTTAATGGCCTGATGAGAATGGGGCGGTGAGTGTAAAAGAAGGAGGTAGACAGGTGAGCGTGTTGAGTTCTTTGTGCTGGAAAACAGGCTGTTTTTCTTCAGGCTGGGCAGCGGCTGTCAGTCCTCTGGACCCCTGGGAACAGCCTCCCTCCTGTCAGCTGCACGGAACCTGCCACCTGCCTTTGTAGCAGCACCAGCCCTGAAAACACACACACACACCTGTGCAGAGCACACGATCACGCACGCATAGACGCACACACATTCACACACACACCCACACACTTCAAACCCCAGCCCTGTGGCCTAGCAATCAGTCTCCATGTCGTGATCTTCCATTCCAGAGAAATAGGACTGCTGAGCAACAAATGCTCAGATGCTATGGCTGAGTATTGATTGTTTCCAGCGATCAATAGAGGAGTACTTTGATATTTTACTCCCGGAGAATGGGCCGCATTAGTGCACAGTGGTGTGTTCCCGAATTTTTTTTCTCCTCTTAAACAAACATCGATTATGGCTTCAGTCTTTGCATACATATCCATCCCCAACAGAATTCGTCGTCTAGAGCGAATTGAAATGTCGAGCAAACAAACACACGGGATGCCGTTCTCGGTTCCTGCCCCACACGAACAACGCAAAACCATGTCTGCCTTTGCAGCATTCGATGGAAAGCAACTGGAACAGGGGGGGATGAGCGGAAGTCTTAGCCGCACCCTGTATTGCGAGCCGTTTTTTGACATTTATCAGCGAGACTACCCTGAGAAGAATTCAACATCCACCCATCTTCCTTTTCCCCCATGCTTCACTTTACTGTGCAGGCCAGTCCTGTGACAGGATCTTGGCCCGTCTAACCAGGCCCCAGTAATCAATTCAATAATTACATCCCTTTCCCCGAAGACCAAACCCTCCCTCCCACCCCTCCCCCCCACCCCCCAAGTATCAGTTACATTATCCTGCAATTAGATTAAATTACTAAGTACAACCTGCAAATATGACAGCCAGGAAGGTACCAGTAGAGCTATGTGCTGACTGCATAATAATATTCCACGGTATAATTGGTAAGAATGGAATTAATGTGGTATTGATGATGCTGGTTATCTGATAGCGGGCCCCTTTTTCTGTGCCACTCGTGTGCCCTACACGCGCGGGCCTGCGTTCTCTCATGACTCCGAGACGCTTGTAATGTAATCTGCGTTGGGGTTATGTTAATCACGTGTGTCTATGAAATGAAATACTTGACAAGATGTGCGTGCCAATGCAGTCTGGTTCCATCATGCCTAACCACTGAGAGCACTGCATCTGTTTTCACCGGCGGTTGTAATTCATACAGTGTCATGGAGCAAAGGGTTCTGTTGGTTCTAAAGTGCTTCAAATGCACTGCGGTGTTTGTGGTCAGGAGCTAACGATGTAATGATGTTGCACTTTAACACAAAGTAGATGCTACTGTTTGTTGAAATGGCCTTCAAGGGCTTCACTAATTGCCCCAGCGTGTGATGTGCTGTAATTCAAAGCCCTACAATGACGTGAGTTTTGAAATCCTTTTCATCTTTTTTCTTTCTTCTTCAGTCAGTATTGCGCTCCAGTCTCATCTTAATGCTCATTCTCACGTTCATGTACTGTATGTATGACATTCACAGTTTTGAGTTGCAGTCCATATTTTGTGGTCTTTTTGCTGATCCATTTGTGCTCATTACATGGAATCTATGGTGATGCTAGTAAAGCAGGCCTGAACATCTAGCTTTTAGAACGTGCAGTCTGTATGTTGGATACATGAAGATAAACCTACACCACCTTTCTATGTGCCTGTGGCCTTCAAAGAAACCATTCCACAGAAGGCTATGCTAGCTCTTTGCCATAAATGCTTGCTCGTTTGCAGTTCGCAGAGAAGGTTCCAGCACCGTGGTGTGATGTTACTTGCAGGTCAGAACCCCTCCCCCATCATGGGTGTGGCTGTAAGCATGGTACACCTCCTGCCTACCCACCCCCACCCCCACTCCCACCGCCACCTCCACTGGTCACGGGAAGTCCTCCTCCCTGTGCACGTGTTGGTAGTATTATATCAGTCGCTGGGATCAAAACAATGGTAAATGACCCCCAAATTGTCGAGGACTGAGTACATTGTTAAGACCATTTGCATTTCTTAATGGTGGGTATGTATCATCATCATGCGCTTCAAACTCTCCATCCGGGACTGCGTTTTATATCCCTGTGATTGAAATGTAACTGCACACCTTCTTTGTTTGCTTGTCTTTGGTTCCGCCTGCGGATCTTGGACCAGCTCTAAGTCATTCATGAGGAAAGAATTAATTTGGGAAGGCTGTCATCTGCCATGATTAGGCCCATTACTTGTGTACCGACGCTAACGCATTAAACGCACTGACATTCACCAAAGCAGGCGACAGCCTGAGGGAAGCCGCACGACCATTTGTCTCAGAGAGCCTAAAGGAACATTTACTGTACAACTTTCTTGAATCTAGATGGATTTTCAAAGAAAAATGCCTCCATTTTATGTGTGTTGTGAGTAGAAATTGTGAGTAGAATAGGCCTAAGGGAAAAAGTATGTTGTTGTTTGCCAGTGTGGCGAAATACAGAAACACAATTCACTGCTTAGATCAGGTAAGATGAATATTTATAGAATACTTTATCGTATTATATAAACCAAAAGGCGTATTTGTTATGAAGCTCCTTGCAACCGTCATGCCTTCATCTCCTTTTATGATTGAAAAGCAGATGTGTTTGTGTCCTATCCGTCCTCAGTCAAGAGGGAAGCAGACTTGGTCCTTCTGACAAGATGAGCTCCTGCAGACATCCTCTCCAGGTCTGACCTTGAGGCTGTGGAAAAAAACGGAAATCAATGGTTTTGTGGAGAGAAAGAGACTTGCAGCGGTGTGTCGACACGGCAGCCAGGACGCCTCTCCGGTGCAGACGACACCCGGTGTGGTCGTGTTCACGGAGAAGTGCTCGGAAGTTTCAGTCGTTTGTATCATTTCCGATGCGTATATGTATACTATACGTTCGTTTTTTGTTCTTGTGATTGTTTGATCCCACTGCTTAGATGTTGCTTGCCAGGTCACGAGAATGCCACTGTCCTGATGGCGGTATGCTATTCGGTGCATGTGAAAAAGAAATCACTTTGACACATTGACTTTGACTCATTTGGGAAGGCTCTCTCGAAACCACTGGCATCACAAATAATATTTAATCTAAATAAGCCATAGAACAGTATCTAGGTGCATAGGTGAAGAGAAATGGAAGGGTGTGATCCAGGAGAGAGAGAATGAGAGAGAGAGAGAGAGAGAGAGAGAGAGAGAGAGAGAGAGAGAGAGAGAGAGAGAGAGAGAGAGAGAGAGAATGGCGAAAGGGTCTGCACACATTCGCATGAAAGAATGAGCAAAAGGAAATATGAAAACCACTATCCAGAAGAGTATGATTAAGAAGACACTTGGTCACCATCGCGCCAGCTCGTCTTGGGTGATGGGGTTTGGCGCCACGGGGGCTTCATCAACGTCACAGGCCCTGACGGACAGGCCTGGAGGTGCCATGTTGTTTCCAGAAGGAGTTCAAATAGAATTCCCACCAAGATTGCCTCCTTTGTGCAAATACATATCAAAAATATAATACGACCGTGAAAAAAAGCCCACGGCAAACGAACGATCCGTGGAATACACACGCACAGACAGGAAAAGGCTAACCCAGTGTTCACCCAGAGAACCTTAAAAAAAAGAAAAATAAATCACACTTGAACTACACTTTCACGCCACCTCAGGACAAATGTGATGGGTCTTGTCAAGCCCCAGTCAGGAAGGGAGACAGCATATGTTTGGAGCTTAGCTAAGATAGTCTCTCTTGCCACGAACACTCAGCTGTAGCTCTCCGTGCTTTCGTCCACGTGATGCGTACGCCCTCATGGGTGTGGAGGGCAAACTGTATGTGACAGCATGCCCACTGCATCCTATCAGACTGCACCTCTGGCGAGGTTTGACAGAAGACAGTTCCTGGAATGACATTCTGCCGAGGTAACGGTGGTGCTGCAGACTTCCTGCCACTGACCTGTCAGAGTAGATCCACCGAGAACAGGACATTCAGCCGTACAGTATTGCTTTCTCTCATCCTTTTAGAAAAATCTATCGAGGCACATTAGGACAGCAGCTAATTGCTGGGTTCTGTGTGTCTAATTGCACACATTGATTCCTCCGCCAACCCTCTCCGGTTGAAATGAAATTAAGAAATTGTGGATTTTAAACGGATGAGTATAGGGAAAAAAAATAATATTAAATTCTACGGAAATCTATCTAATGTGATGCATTCAGTGGATTTGAAGAAAATATGTTTTAGTTGCTCGAGAGGTTGCATTAAAGTGTCTAATTAAAAGTTTGGTTCATGGCCAGCATTCACATGCAAGGCTTGTGTCACAATTGAGAGCTATACCCTGCTGCATTAATGCCTAATGAAAAACTTAAATAAGTATGAAAACAAATTTGATGTATCCAGTCAAGCTGAGTGGCTAGCTCCTGCTAGCTCATGGCGTAGCACTTAGTGAATCCACACGTGTCTTACAAACCAGCTTCCAGTATATGTAATCTGTCACAGTGTACAGCAAAAAACAATATTCCTCTCCCTGTCCTGTCCACTTGCAGTTGTTTTGCAGTTGTTTTGCAGTTTTTTTGCAGTTGTTTGGCGGTTATTCCACCGTCGTTAGCGTTAACCCTAACTCATGATTTCACCAGGCTGATGGTTAGTTTGCTGTTTTACCAGGACTGAAGTGAGTGCCCGTTAGAGATATGAGCTGATGTTGCTCCAGGGATCCACATGTCTCAAAGATGTTTATTCAGAATCACTCAAAAACATCCCATGCCCTTCGACGGGAGCCGGTTTCCTTATCATGTGTAATGTCTGCTTGTGTTCTAGGTCTCCCAGGTATGTGCGTGATACGATAACCACTTGATTACAGAGTTCTGTTTTACCAGATGGGACTTCCCTTTACGCTCATGGGCAATTATGCCTTTGATTACTTTGACATCTTGCATTGTGTTGATGGCATGTTAAAATCAAAACAACTCCAGGTTCTCAAATATGGGAATTTAGACTAATTTGTCCGTGGACACTTTGCAGGATTTCCCTTGACTAAAGCAACCTTATCTCTACGTATGCAAGACATGATGTTGATGGCTCCTGCAGTCCTCTTAAATATTAACTTGCCCACCTGCACCTTTTTTTTCACTGCGTCTTCAATAATGCAAGATGGTCACACAAGCACAAATGCACACAGACACACACCGTTTCAGATATATTGCCATTATACCGACACGTGAATCACATTAGCAAAGAGGGACCTATATTCCACTGGGGGTCCGACGTGCAGTGTTTTGTTCATTTCAAATGAAAGTCTGTTTCGGCTGTGGTGGTTTGGGTTTTGCTTTGTTCTGAAACGCTACAGACACAGCGTCCTCCAGGAGAAGCAGAAGTGCCTCGGGGGATGACGAAATGACCCCACCTAACCCCACTGTGAGGACTGCGTACGTCGAGCCCGGGGCTGCTTTAGCCAGCGGTCGCCGGTGGAGCGAAGCGAGGCCTTCACGTCCAGAAACCTCAACTTTGGAACCTAGAGGAGACATCACAGCAGAGGGGAGGCTCGTGTGGGGTGTGTGGGGGGGGGCAACAGAATGCTCATTTAATGCCTCTGCAACAATGTCTCATCCCTGCGTGTCCACTGGCCGACTCACCAGAGTTTTCGGGTTGCTTTTTAACCGCCCGACGCTTTTACAAGCATCTGCGCCACACGGACAGTACATGCAGTGCTTGCTAAAACAGAACAGAGGTCCCTGGGTAGAACCAGGATTTGTGCTTGCTCCGCTCTCTTCGAGGGTACGAGAGCAACCGCGGCATCCTTCAAATCCGGCACAAATCCTCACCGTACGGCCGTCGACGACGGCATCAGCCACAGGAAGTGACCCGCCGCACCACCACCAGCTGGCTCCTGACATCTAATTGGAGCCGAGGCGTGGGCAGGAGGAGACACTTCCTCTGTAAATGGCAGCTCCGGGCCACTGCACAGGGCATTCAGTTAAACCAGGTCGTTCCCCCCCCCCCCCCCCCCCCCCCCCCCAGAGGCCGGGTGAGGAGTCTGGCTCTCTGTCCGAGGGAACGTGTCCAGGCAGGGGGAAGCACAGTTTATGTGACAGAACTCAGCTATGAGGAACGGGCCCGCAGACAAGATGGCAGCCTTCTCAGCGTGGCGCTAAGTAATACCTCGCCGCCTCGGGCTAATAAGATGTAAATAATCGCCCGGGTCTGGGGCGCTCCTCTTTCTCTGGGTGCCTCGCGCCTTAATAAAGGGACATTAAGCTGGATCAACTCTTTTTTAACGGCTCTTGGGATTGGTCCCTGGGGTAACAGACCACGCTTGTCCACCCTGGCTTCAGAAGATAGTATGTGATGTACGGGCCATTAACACTCACAATGAACCTCACTGTGTTCTCTTGTCCACTGAAACTAAAGTCGAGAGGAGTCAATTTTTGGCTGCTCTGAAAGCAGGATCTTAACGCCTTCAAACTAAACTGCAACTCGGCAAGAACACGGTGTAAAATAACTTAGGGGTTATTAGTGGCTAATGAATCACTGCGAGTCTAATGAATCCCTACTAGTCTATAGACAAGAATCACAGTGACCTTTGAGAGGTGTGGGATGTAACACCGTGTGGATTCGGAAAACACTGTGATGGCCCCAGAGGATGAGTGTGTTTCCCTCGCCAGAGGATGAGTCTGTGGATCTGAGGTTGTTGAACTGGTGGGTAGGGTGTTGGAGAAGGGCCTATGCACGGTCCCAGCGGGTTTCCTGGCATGTCTGCACTGAATTCAGATGAGGAGGGGAGCTAAAGACAGATGCTTTCATGTCCACACACTAGATGGAAATGAAGTACACTGATAGACCGATAGAACCTTCCTGGTTCCTTAAAACAATCCGAGGCTAAAATAGAACATCCTGTGTATTCAGCTCCATGGTTGAGTGGATTTGCGTAATGAGTGCACTTGTTTTTTCAACCCACTCCATAGTCGAAGACATCTTTCTCCTGGGCATGTACGATGTGTAGAATCAGACACATTCTCCAAGAAACTCCGGTAGGATTTAATTGCGCAGAGATTGACGTGAGTTAATTATTCCTAACTAAATGTCTATTCCTAAGAGAAGACCAGCTTTCATGGGACATCAGCATGGTTGCCTGGATTTGAAACTTTTATGTATTTCGCAGCGATGCACCATTTTACACCAGACAAACTAATCAGAACATGAGTAAAGCTTGGTTATAAAACTGCAGATTCACTGGAGCTTAGCTATTTTATCCAGCTCTCCCTCATTTCCCCTTCATCTCATTTTCCTATTGAGAACGGTGTAAAAAGGGGAAAATAATGATGAAGGCAGATACGGAGGGGGAAATAGAAAGTGCATATCAAATTCTCCAATACATCCTTATACTGTGCATAATCAACACGGCTTGATATGTGGTGTGTAACTACTCCTAATGCGCTCCCTGCTTACAGAAATACAATGGGAGACTTGTTTGACATTTGTTAATGAGCTCTCCCCAGCAGCCAGTGGTTTCATCATCTAATGAAGATGTTCCGAGCCTCTGTTCCTCTGTTTCCTACAATAGTTGTACATTTGCTGCAGGTGACCTTTAAAACCTTTCTTCACGTGCTGGATAAAGACCTAGACAAGAACCTGAGGAATGATGATTTCAGGGCTCGAAGGCTGGGGCCTCATTAGTGCTACGTACTTGTTGGCAGAGACACAGCCCTCCTGTTTGGGTCTGAGGAGAGGAGACAGATAGACAGGTTTGATATCGGGGGCCAGAAGAAGTGGAGATGATGTGCTCAATAAGTCAATGATTCCAAACTTGATCACAGTCCTTGAGCAGAGATCCTCCTCGTCTCAGTCTTTATTTACAAGCGGCGGGGGCGCTCGCATGCCGTGCATGAGCACATCTCCATTTCGAATGCCTGTGCTTTCGGATCGTTATTGCTATTGTGCTGACCTTCTAATCAGCGTTTGTCTTGAATCTGTTGATTTGCGTTTGCATCTCGGATTTCTCAACTCCCACACCGCTGGGTGCCTTGGCAGGGAGAGCAGCAGTATTTAAAAGCACATTCATTCTCGTTAACCAGGTCTGATTTCAGTCATTAATTGCAGCTTTATCATCTCCTCCTCCTTAATTAAGTGGGAAGGACTCAATTATCTTGTTTAATTGCAAATAAATAAAAGACAACACCCACACACAAACACACACACACACACACACATACACACACACACCTTTCAATCATTTAACAGGAGGTCTTTGGTCTTTGTTTCATCTCATGTCTGTACCTCCCACCTCTGCCACCATTCCATGCCTCCCTTCAAGGTGACTAATTTAATTTTCTCGATTTGAGTGACCTTTGCCTGAGAAGTTTTGACGGTAATGATTTCCTGTCCCTTTTGCTCAGCTATCGGAGCAAAGCAGAACAGGAGGAGGGGCTTGCTTTGTGTTCTTGGAGCTCAAATGAAATGTGAAGTGAGCTGGAAAGAGATCCTTGTGTGACCGGCGTTAGCAGAAGGAGAGGAAACAGCTGGACTGAATTTCACCCGTGGTTTGTGAACAAAAAAAATCCCTCAGCTCGGAAACCGAACGTCACATTACTTAGACGCTTTGTGGAAAGCCTTTTGTGCGTTTGTCTTTATCACGCCTTGTTCACATCAAAGGTCGTCAACACGCATTGTATTTAGCATAAATGTTTTTCTTTTACATTCAGTATCGTAGCCTACAAAAGGCAACGTATTACTGTAAATAAAGAAAAACAGACAGATGTGTAAGGACATGGTCAGTGGAGGGGTGAGATTGGTTTAGGAGATTAGAGAGAGTAGCTGAAGTTAGCAGTTCCTGGATGTCTGTTTGAGCTGATAGGTTTTCCTGTTGTTTGATCCAGTGCAGACGCTTCCTTGCTGAAGCCAGAGGCCTGGTTTACTGACTTGGTTGAGCCAGAAAGCTGCAGGGAAGTAAAGGTGAGAAGCGAGAAGCCTGCAGCTTTCCGTCCACAGCTTCCGACATCCATTCTATCAATTGCTGTTGTCGATATAATTGTGAATGATGGCTCAGTTGACAGCATAATGACTTCACATTTTGCTGTTCATTGCAGAAAAACTGTAATAATGTTGTCCATGGTCATTATTAAGATGTTGTACATTTTGATGCGCCATGATTATATGCACTGGAGCATCGTAGTCTCAGACTTGTCATGGCCTTGGCAGATGTTAGCATAAAAAAAAATAAAAAATAGTTTTCTTTCTTAATGTTTTTTTTACTTTGAACTTCGCCAAAGTTGTACTCCTTAGAAAAGGAAGCCTGACAGTAGACCGTTGGTCTTTCTGAACCACGGAAAGCTTTCACACTGCATTCTGGGTTTCTGTTGGTAACAGACTGACTTTTACAAGGATGAAGGTGCTGACAGCCTGCTATAGAGAGAGAGAGAGAGTGAGTGAGAAGGGGAGAGAGAGAGGGAGAGAGAGAGAGGGCGAGGTTGGAGATGGGTGTACAAAAAGGGAGGGGGTAAAAGTCATACAGAGCCATGAGGAAAGACCGGGGGAGATAGAAGCTAAGTAAGGTAAAGAGAGAAAAAAATAAAACTGAAAGTGAGAGGGCGACAATCAAATCCCATAGGTCACTTCTGACTGCTTTTTTATCTGTGCATTTGGATTGGGACAGAACAATAGGTCATTGCGTAGCTCACACCCTCCTACTCACCCCCCCTCCCACCGCCCCCCCGACACACACACGCATCCACACACACCCCTGCTTACCAGATTGAGGCTGTCCCTCGAGGTCATAATTGGATCACGCAGCACCACAGCAATAGGTAGGTTTATTACCTTAAATACCTTCCTAAGAAAAAAGACCACATCTGCATCAGTAAATAATTCCTCTCTTCTTTCTCTGAGCTGTCTATGCTGCCAGGCCTGATAGTGCCAGCGGTTGACAGGTAGCTATATTACATTTTACTGCAGAGCGAAGACCTGGGGAGATAGGGCTGTAATTGAGGACACCGCTGTAGACTTCTCTAACAGGGAACTCTGTTAATGCTTAAAAAGCTGATAGGCATTATCTTTAAAACAGGAGGCATTTGGGCCTCAGCTAGGTGGGCGCCACAGCAACAACAGTTTATCAGGACAGGGATAAAGAGACTCTGGTCTGGGGCAGTAAATCAATTTTAGAGGATTGTGGAGTCAACTCTTCTGGTGTTCTGCGTACGGGAGGTGCACTGGAGACAACGTCCACAGCCCTGCCCCTGCCTTCTGGATCACTGGGTGTCTGTGTGTGTGTGTGTGCGTGTGTGTGTGTGTGGGGGGGGGGGTCACACTGTGTGTGTGTGCCCTACTGTGTGCGTGTGTCCGTGTGTGTGTATGTGTAGGTTATGCTGTGTGTGTGTGTGGGTCACACTGCGTGTTTACATGTATGCGTGTGTGTGGATCATGCTACATGTGTATGTGTGTGCGTTTGGTGTGGAGATGTGGGGGCATAGTAACTACAGAGCAAACCCTGCCTAAGACCTACGATATAACAAAGCAGTTGTCTCGGAACTGAGATAGATAGCTGTGATTGGTCACTATTTTTCGTTGAAGCGTGCAGCGAGCGACATTGACGTTTCTATGCGGGGGGCATTGTGGGATGGGTGGGATGGTGGTGTAGGAGGTGTACAATATGTAAATAAGCAACAAAGGTCTGTTCGGCTGTTGTTGATAAACTCGTTGACATTCCAGCCTTACCTTGCTTAGGGGAGGATATTAAAACGTCCCAGTCATAAAGAGAATCTTGAGCAGGTAATTTCCCTGTAGGATTTGAGCTCCTCTTTTAATAGACTGAGAGTCTGTCATGGAGGGGTGTGGAGAGAGGGTTGGGGAGAAGGGGAGAGGTGGGGAGGGTGGGGGAGAAGGCGGGAGGCATGGAGGGTTGGAGTAGGGGACTACTTTCCGTTTCTCTTAACGCCATGTCTCTGTAATCTGTGATCGTCTCATCTTGGAGAAGGAAGACGTTCCTGACGTGTCAGCGTAGCTCGGAGGATTGTTTATAATCTCATCCTGCTTTGTTTGGATTTTAATCATATCTTTAGACGTCCTGGACGCTTCGCTTACAAATGTGACATTACCGTTACAGTCATGAAGGTACGTTCCTGAGTTGAGTGCAAATAAACAGCCCTGATAGCGTCAGAATACACAGGCATTATGAGATATGCCTACGAACACAGATATGACATTTGGAAAAGGAAAAACAATCTTTCGCGGGAGACGCGTTTGCATGTCGTGCGTTGATCTCATCCTGCTCCACAGCCAGTGCTTTGATAACCGCGAGTCCATCCCAGACCACACTGCCAGGAATCTGCACATTCCCAGTAATCCTGTGATATCACCTTCCCTCTGAGCCTGTGCAGCAGCCTCACTTTTATGACTTCGGCAGCTGGTGCAGAAGCAGGTGACAGTTGTCTCGTTTTCCGAGGGATCGCCAGAGTTCCTTTTTCACTGCTCTCTGAGTGTTCGCCTACGGCTTATTAAGGCACTGTCAGGGACGGGGTTAAAGAAAGGAGCTCATGTCACTATGAGTGGCCTGTAGTCCCATGAAGGGCTTAACATCGCGTTTGCAAAGGATTGTGGGTGATTAATTCTGAGGAGATCCTGCTGCATGGTCTGGCCCACAGGTCCCGATGCTATGGGCAACACTCCCCACCTTACAAGGAACATGGCTGCTGTGAAGAAGACAACTTGAACATGTAAATCTAGTGGTAATAATGTTACCAGTCCCTCTCCTAATTGGTTTAATACTGCTTTGTAGACTTCAGACAGAGACTAATCTTGATGCTTTTTCAAGCGCAAATGAGACATGAGCGGGAAGTGAACTGATCATAAACATTTGCAGACATGTTGAACGAAGCCTGAGGTAAAAAAAAAACTCTCCAAGATGATCACATGACACATGATCGTTGTGACTCGTAGCAGCCTTGTTGCATTCCCACTCTTTAGAGACTCAAGCAGGTCGTATGTGCCTGTCAGAAGTAAAAGTCTCTGGTATGAATTGAGGATAAAATAGACATCCTAACAATAATTGAATCTATGTACAAATAAGGCAAAGAGACAACACAGACTCCACCCAGGCTCTGGGGGCAGGACTCGGTATCACATCACAGCCACCTAATCTTGTGAAGTAGATCAGGGCTAGTCCTGGGTGGGGCTAGCGACGGTTGGCTTGTGTGTGTTTGTCCATTCAATCACACATGACGCACGTGTGGATACTTCACCAGAGAGACAAGTCACTATGCATACTAATAACGACACACACACACACAGTCCTGATACTGACACACAGACACACACACACAGAGTCCTGATACTGACACATATACAGTCCTGATACTGACACACACACAGTCCTGATACTGACACACACACAGTCCTGATACTGACACACACACAGTCCTGATACTGACACACACACAGTCCTGATACTGACACACACACAGTCCTGATACTGACACACACACAGTCCTGATACTGACACACACAACCACAGTCCTGATACTGACACACACACAGTCCTGATACTGACACACACAACCACAGTCCTGATACTGATACACACACACACACAATCCTGAAACTGAGTATCAATCCTCGCAGCAGACGACTAACGATCATCGCCTCAGAGTGTCAGATCACCGGTCACGAGGCTCTTTCTCAAGGTTATTATCCTGTGTTGATTTACATGGTGCACTGTACAATCCTGAAGCATCATAGCAATCAAATGTTTGACAGGAAACATATTCAAAGCCATGCTGGGGTTTTTTTTCTTCCTGTGGGTGTTCCGTGTCTGGGTTGGGTGAGATTGGAAACACAAATCAATGCAAGGTTCTCACTCCAATCGTGACACTTTGAACTCAAGTACAAAGTTTCAACCACAATCATTGAATCCAACAATATGTATTACAAATGTCTCTGTTTTGACAGAGGTTAAAATCTCTTCATGGTCAAGAATGGAATTGATTTCGAGTTCAGGGAAGGGCAATAGGAGCAACCAGAAGAATCCATTTCTTAACCATTGATAAAAAGATTGTGGGAGACCCAATTTCTCCACACAAATTCAAAACGGATTATTGGAATTGCAAGATAGTTAGAAGGGGAATCTTGCAGACATAGTTAGAATGTGTCATCTTGCAGAGATATAATTGAGCTTTTCATCTTTCAATTTGGTCTAAATCACTTCCCACACCGAAACCTCCGACAATATCTTGAGCTGCCTGTCACTTCCTCATGTAACAATACACAAATAGCAGAAAATAACCTCGAATATAACGAGTGATGTTGACAGAACACAGCAGCAGTCACGGCTCCTAACGACCACTTTAATATTCACGCTCCCGTCCGCAACCTGTGGCTGCTACGAGTCACAACGATCGAAAAAGGACAACTGACCTCACGCACAACATAACACAGACACCGGTATCTCACTCCACCACCAGTGTGTGAACAACAGCGAAACCACCTCGTCCGTTTGGCCCGAGTCACGCTACCACCTCAGCTGTACTCGAATGTGCTCCGACGTGCGTCTCCTGTGAGGGAGCGCTGAGGAGAGGGAGGAAGGTCACCCTCTTATCTCTCCCTGGGTGTGTAAGTCAAATAAATCATGTATGCACACACCCAGCTGAGCCCCAGCACCCACCCCATACCGCGACCAAGATCCACATCAGCTCAGAGGAACTCTCCAGGTTATCTCTCCAGGTCCCCAGACTCCACGCCAAAGAGATTAGGCGACTGATGAATATGCAAAAAAAGAAGAAAAAAAAAAGGATCAGGACGTGGTGACTGGGGAGGGAGGGGGGATTGACGGGACGGAGCCATGTTGCGCTGAGACTTGGGGTCGTCGGGATCTGAGCGCCGCCATGCTCGATCACGGGAGAATTCGCTCGTCGAGGTGGCAGATGCTGGTGTTGTTGTGGAGGGAGAGAATCAAAGCAGGGTAGGGTGCCCCGTGGTGGGATTCGTTAAACGAATCGCTCGGGCCTCACGCGTGGGGCTCGAAACACCAGAGGAACTTAAAAAAAGAAGAAAACAGGGGGGAAAACTGGCGTTCCGAGAATCTAGTGAGTCAATCGGTCGAGACTGAGTCTCTCCAAAAGAGAAAGTGTGGGGAGTAGTTTACATCAGCGAGAGCAGTGACGCCTCCAGGCTGCAGTCCTAGTCCATACAGAGCCGACACATTGATCAAACACATGTCTGAACGAGCCACCGAGGTGGCGAGGGTGTCTCCTTACAGCAGCACCGGTGTCAGGGCTCCAGGCCGCCTCTGGCTCTGCCTCCGTCTGAGGGAGAGGAGACGGGGCGAGGGCCCAGCCAGGGCTCGTGTGGTCCGAGGCCGGCCCCCGGAGGTGTCGCTCTGAGACAGGCCGACCCCGCCCCTCGTCGTCGGAGCGCCGTCTGTCTCCCTCCGCCCCCCTGTGGAGCCTCTTCCTTCCCCTCACCTCCTCCCCCGCTAGGCTTGGGTACTCGCTTGGCCTTACACTTCAGAACCCCGCAGTCAATTCCACGGCGTAGAGGAAACTCCCGTGGAACGTCTTGTGCAGGGAGTGGTTTACGCTCACCTCGGTCAAATCTGTAAACGGATGTGGTGTTGACACTGTAGTGTAGACACACAATGTTAAATATTCCCAAATATAAAAAGAGGAGATTTTTGGGGAAAACGCATCCCGGATTTCGATGAGGCTTGTACTCCTAATCCAGAAAAACTGCGTTTGTAGTGACTGTACCAACAAACTGTTTGATGAGAATAAGCAGGAATGTGTTTGCACTGAGGCATGTTTAGAAAAGGAAAAAATGACAACTGGAGCAAGACTAAGCTGGCTGCGCCTGGTTTTAGTACCCATAAATCCCTTGTCTAAGACATTTAATGTTATCCAAATAATCTTGCAAACCTTCGGATTGAGCTAAACTGTGGAAATATTTTCCCAAATTGGGCCTGTAATGGACTCTCTACCGTGAGCGTTAAACACCCGTCACTTTGCTAATGCCTGTCAAACATTACTTGACCTGTCGTTAAAATGTCTTCACAGTCATTAACCCAGAAACCCTGGTACCAACCAGATCACCAGGCTATTTTCAAACATTAGATTTCTGTCAGAGTTTTCACCATAGCGCTGTGGCGCCGTCACAGTGGAGGAATCCTCAGGAATGAGTCCATACAGTACTGTAATGCAGTGGTTCTCAAAGTGGGGTCCCTGCACCATAGCCAGGGGGGTGTCCGCTAAAATAATTTGCCCATCAACTATAAAATTGTGCTGTATCAAAAAGTGAAAACATATATTATAATCTAGAGATGGGGACCATTTGAACCAATGCTGTAAAACAAGCATATTGTGTCCATTTCAGAGCACAAAGGGTATGCTGAATGGAGGTTACGATTATGGTGGGGGGCCCTTGGAAAACATTCTCCCCTGTAAGGGTTCCCTGGCTCCAAAACGCTTGAGAACCCCTGCTGTACTGTATTTGTTGACGATTACAGCACATAATATTGACATCCAATGGAAGTGATGGAGCAGAGTAGCGCATCACGAGCCAAAGAACCCTGAACCTGAAAAATGCCTTAATATAAAAAAGAACTCTTAACGAAAGACGTCTTTAATGTCTCTTGTCTTTACATGGAGCACATACAGTATGTTTCATGACAAACTCTGTACTGTTCACATCCACTGTTCCATGCCATGTTCACCAGATTCTGCTCCCATCTC